>NC_063353.1:46445381-46477995 GCF_021869965.1 Rhincodon typus | reverse complement strand
GGATGAAAATGAATTTTTCTGAAGAAGGGTCTAGGCCCGAAACATCAGCCTTCCTGCTCCTCTGATGCTGCTTGGCCTGCTGTGTTCATCCAGCTCTACACCTTGTTATCTCAGATTCTCCAGCATCTGCAGTTCCTACTATCTCTGAAACAATTAAATATATAACATGTCAATCTGTGTTAACAGAGTAAACTCTTCAACTGCTGACATGTATGAGAAATTCTAAAACAGAAAAAGCTGAAAATACTCAGCTTTTCAAGCATAGCGTCTTTGAAAAGATTTGACAAATCATTTATCCAGTAAAATCTGGCTTTTTTAAAATGCAAATTAGCTAACTGGTTCAGTGGATTGAAAGGTACACAGAGTTTCTGGTCTCCAGAAGTTTTTGGTCAATTTATGTTGCAACATTATTTGCACAATTAGTATTTCTTATTTTCTTGTTAAGAACTTTCTGGTTTTGCACATTATTGCCCAATAATTGACCAAGGTATTGACGTGATGGTTGTTACTACAATGTTAATGTTACATTTTTTTCATATCGCTCTCTTTCTGTTTCATACCGGATTTGACTTTCTGAAATTCCCCATCCTTATCAGTAATTCTCACCCCTTAAATCTCATTGGTGAAGGAAACCGACTGATGGCCTCACTCTTTACTGAGTTCCAAAATACCCCATTTCCTCATTGATAATTCACTGGAAATTAAATACTTTTAGACAAACTCTAGACATACATTTTCTAGTTAGAGTTTTCTTTCAACCATCCACATACCATGAAACTGAGCTATATCCTGGCAGATTCTCCTTTATATGCATTTGAATAATCTTGCTGAAATCAGCAAACTAAATTTAAAGTAAAAACAACTCATTCCTTCCTGGCCAAAAGTAGAAACACTACCACTGCACCACCCTGCTTAGGGCACTGTAACAAAAGAGAAAACTGGAGAATAGATTAAAATGTCATTGATGGGGGAAATGTACCTTTTGAATATAGTTAACTAATTAGTTCACAACATGTGGTTGCTTTGTTTCCTTCCGTATCATTAGTCAACTCTCACCTCCAGCATGTTATGATGCAGATATTAAAGATGAAGGGTACAAAAAAACTGTTCATGTGACAAGATACTCAACATTCAGCTGGCTGCGCTCCAAAAAGATCCAGCTCATTATTCTAGGCATTGCCCTTTACCAAAGGTTCAGTTTCGTATTTGCAGCAGGACTACATCAGTATCAGTTACACTGTAATCTAGAGTTTTTGCAGTTCCACTTTATATTAACCGCTTCAGCGCAGAGCAGACAGACATTTGTTTACATCTTTCACCACTACAAAAATGTGTTCTTCAGTGTGCAAGCAAATCCACAAGCCAATTATGTTGATCTGACAACATTCAAAATGAAGGCAAGATTAAGATGGGATTAAGAAGGTAGATTTGGGTGTTGGCCATAAAATTTGGGAACCATAGGAGCATAGTAATATTCTGGAAACATTTCCGGACTATAATTCAGTTTGAAAAGGTTTAATGACCTACAAATTCAGGAAAGTGAAAGTCAGTGTGATGAAATGTATGTAATAGTTTTGGTTTTGGATTTTGGAAAGGCACATGAATGTGAGTTAGTTGTCTGACCTCTTTTAAAATGTCAGAAAGTCATTATGGGTCAGTGACCTAAATACATCAGTTCCAGGCCTTGACTGCAGTTGGTACTTGGCTTGCCTGTAGTATAAATGGAAAAGACGTTCATACATTTGAGTTATGACAAACAGAGTAAACAGACCAAAACCATTAGTCTTGTGTTGACTTAGGTTCAGAAGAAAACATGAATTTAGTTCAAAATGGAAAGTTTCTCTTGGCAGAAGTTTTTTCAGTTCAGTTCAGGGGAACCTTCAGAAGTGTCTTCTAGTTTGTCTGGCTCCCAAGCCGGGACAGTTTGTATAGAAATCCTCAGGTTGTTAGAACTGAGACAGGTTTGACCATCAGAATTGTGAAAGGTTCATAGCAACAGAATGTGGGGTGAATTGTCTCAAACGTTCATGAAAATCCAACTGGAAAGTCTCAGTCAAGTAAAGATTTAAAAGCTGAGATAGGAGTGAGATTTCTCTGGGATTGAGTCTCTGAATTGGATGATGTTGGCAAACAGGTTGAAATGTTATTTTGATATTTGCATTAAGATCTTACAACTATAATAGAGCTCTGATTTCTGTTGTGTAATAAAATTACGTTCTGTTGTTTTAAAAAAAAAAGTCTGCAACCACATGAAAATGTTTGTGACTAGCCGTCACTGTAACCAGTTACAAAAGTTAAATATTTAATGTGTCAATCTAGGCTTTATTCTGGGATCTGACGTGTCCAGTATTACAGTCAGCTGGGATCATAGCAATCGCATAGCCTGAATATGAGTTTCAAAACAGAGACAAGAAACTCTGGATGATGCACTCACAGAACTTCAGAATTAATCGTGCTGATTTTTATATTGTTTTTCTCACAACTATCAAAACTTTTGTGTAAAATAACTGTGGGAGAGCTAGAGGCAAAATTGGTCTGTGTCGATGGAGTGAGGTGCCCTCATTGCAAATTAGCAAACAATTTTCAACTCAGCAGTTTCAAACCAAATGAAAGTCTTCAGTGAGCTCTGTAAATTTTGGGGACAAAACAGAAGTCACCTGACAATTTATCATAAGTCTGGTCACATTGCTGGTGTAGACTGGTTTCAATTGAACCCCAGTGTTTAATATTAAAGTTCAGCAATCGTTGTTTTTGAGCTTGCTCTCCCATCTTTAATGCTTATTTTCTCCCTTCTGTAATGGCCATTGCAAGCAATTGTTTGCTGTGCAGTCTCCTAAACAAAGAGGCTGAAAGATCATTTTCTTCCAAAATATAAAAGCTTTATTATATGGCACTGCAAGAAATAGAAGTTTGTGTAATTGTGCCATTGCAAACATTCTAAAGCAAGATATTTTGATGCAACCTAATTCTGATGTGGTTTGGTGGTGATCAGATTTAAATGACCAATCTGCTACTTGAGCAGTTGACCTTTGTTCCAAGAATATATACCATCCTAGTGTTAGTTTGTCTGTATCATCAACTCTTGCAAGACTTTGGTCACCTACAGGCCTGTATGTCAATTGATAGGTGTTATGCCGGAGGCTGTCTGAAGTCTCCGACGTGTTCCAGAGGCTACAAACGTGGTGATTCTTCCAATTTCACCTTCTCACAAAAGTGAAATAACAATATAGAGACAGGGTGTCTCATGATGTGGACTCCTTGAGGAGCACTGTTCTCACAAGATCTAAATAATCTTTTTAGCTGAATGTTGTTGATATCAAAAGGCCATTTATCATCATCAGCTGTAAAATTGCACTTCCAACAATTAACCAGAAGGAAACAGTTTGTGGGTGGTATTGTACATTTTAAAAAGTATCTTTTCTGTTAACATTTCCATAAAAGCGATCTTCAGATCTTTCCATCTCTCTTTCAGAATTGCCTTTTGTATTCAGGAGCAGAGCTACTTTTGGGATTGTGTTTTGCAATCTGCGTAGAGCAAAGAAAAACTTGCATTTCTGCAGCCTCTTTCACAACTTACAGGCATTTCAAAATGTGAAAGCCAATTTGTACACAGCAAACTCCCACATACATCAATGAACTAACTACAGTTAGTGTGATTTGATTAAACGATAAATATTGAATGGTGCTCATTCCCTTGGTCACCTTCAGAATAGTATAATATCTTTTAAGTCCACTTAAGAGAAGGGGATAGCGTCGTGGCAGTGTACCTGAAGTGGTAATCCAGAAGCCTAGGTAAATGTTCTGAGGACGTAGGTTCGAATTTCATCATGGGCGATAGTGAAATTTAAATTCAAAATAAAACACTGAAATAGAAATCTAGCTTAATGATGACCATGTATCTACTGTCGATTGTTGTAAAAACCCATCTGGTTCATAAATGTCCTGCAGGGCAGGTATCTGTTCTCTTTACCTGTCTGGCTTGCATATAATTCTTGGTCCACAGCAGATTTTCAGCACTGTGCAGTGTAGATTTTTGTGCTCAAGGTCTGGCTTGGTCATGAATTGTACCAGCTAAGCCACGGCTGAAACTTGCCTGCTGTCCATTCTGTGTTGATCCACTAGCTCCTGTTGCTTGTCATTTGAAATCCACATACAAATAGAATTTGCTTTGCCTGTTTTTGGTGAACTGTTTGGTAGATTATTTTAATGAAATGCTCCATTTTGCAGAAAGAGGCCTGACATTACCTGCCTTGTGGGATCCTTCGACTGCAGTTGGTGGCGACGATATTTGACCTATGCACTTCACAACTCATATCCACTTAAAAGACCCACTCTCGTTCAACTTAGTTGAAGTCAAATTGAGGCTTTAATCTTTAGTGGGTGTCTTTTTTTTTGCAATAGAAGTGCAACTTCAGGCCGTAAAACTTTTGGTGCTGAAGAAATAAGCACTGGAAGCAGTATTTGTTGAACTGTCCATGTTTTCTATTTTAGAGTATTAGTGATGCAGAATTCTTTAGGCATTTATTTCAAAGTTGGTCTTTTTTTAAACTCAAACTAATCATCTACTTTGATTAAATTTGTTTAATAAGAAGCAAAATGTTTCTTCATTGTTTTAATTGACTGCAGAATATTGAATACCAACACAGTACTATAGCACACAGGACTCATTGGCTTTCTCCCTTCTGCCAGTATCCTATTCACAGACAGTTGGCCAAGTATCGAATTGCATCCATATTTATGGGGAACTGCTAAGTAAAAGCTATGCAACTTTCCAAAAGGTTGAAAGGAAATTTTGAGTTGTCCCCATGTGAAGAACACCATTAAGCAGAATTTTACCAGCATGTTCCTGTGAAAATAAAGGAAAGGATGGCAAGATTCAGGAACCTTGGACGACAAGAAAAATTGAGAGCTTAATCAGAAAGGAAAAGGAGCCCTACGTAAGGTTTAGGAAACTGAAGACAAACAGATCTCTCGAAGAATACAAAGAAAGCAGAAAAGAACTCAAACAAGGAATTAGGAGAGCTAAAAGGGGCCAAGAAATATCTTTGGCAAACAAGATTAGGGAAAATCCCAACTATTTTATAAGATCAAGAGGGTAGCAGGGGAAAGGAAAGGTCTGTTCAAGGACAAAGGATGGAATTTATGCATGGAGCTAGGGGAAGTGGACAAGGTTATTAACAAATCTGTGTACCCATATTCACAAAGGGGAAGGACGTAGTGGATGGTGAGTCTTGGGAGGAGAATGTAAATATTCTAGCACATGTCAACATAAAAGAAGGAAGTTTTGGGTGTTTTGAAAAGCATTAAGGTAGACAAGTCCCCAGGACCTGATGGCATCTATTCCAGAATGCTGAGCGAGACAGGTGAGGTAATTGGCGGGGCCTTGTCCAAAATCTTTGTATCCCAGATAGTCCAGGAAATTATAGCTGGTGACCCTTACGTCACGGTACAAAAATTGTTGAAGAAGATTAAGGATAGGATTTACTCATTTGGAAAAATATGGACTAATTAGCAATAAGCAGCATGGCTTTGTGAAGTCACATGGGATCTGTATTGGGCTGCTAGTCATAGAAGACAGAGAATAACAGTGGAAGGATGTTTTTCAGGTTGGAGATCTGTGACCAGTGGTGTTCCACAGAAATCATTACTGGGATCCCTGTTGTTTGTAATACATGTAAATAATTTGAAGGAGAATGTTGGTGGCCTGATATGTTCGCAGACGACTCGAAGTTTCGGGGAGCTGCAGATAGTGAGGAAAATTGCCAGAGGATGCATCATGATGTAGGCTTGAGACTTGGGCGAAGAAATGGCGGATGGAGTTTAATCCAGACAGATGCAAGGTGATGCATTTTGGGAGGGAAGTATACAGTAAATGGCAGAACCCTTAGTAGCATCAGAATAGAAAGAGATCCAGCCGGACGTGTCCATAGTTCCCTAAAAGTGGCAACACAAGGGGCTGAGGTGGTTAAGAAGGCAAGTAGCATGTTTGCCTTCTTTGGTTGGGACGTAAAGTATGAAAATTGGCAAGTCATGTTGCAGCCGTATAGAACTTTAGGCCACATTTGGAATGTTGTGTGCAGTTCTGATCACCACACTGCCAGAAGGATGTGGAGGCTTTGGAGAGGGTACAGGAACAGTTTACCAGGATGTTGCCTTGTTTGGAGGGCATTAGCTATGAGGAGAGATTGGACAAACCGGGCTTACTTTCACTTGAACGTCAAAGGATGAGGAGCAGCCTGATAGGCATAGATATTCGGAGTCTTTTTCCCAGAGTAGAAATGTCAATTACTAGGGGACACAGGTTTAAGGTAAAAGGAGGTATGTTTAAAGGCAATTTGAGAGCCAGGTTTTTTACACAGGGTGTTAAGTGCCTGGATGTGCTGCTACAGGAGGTGGTGGAGGCAGATACATTGGGAACATTTAAGAGGCATTTTGGCAGATATATTATACAGGGATACAGATAGCATAGAGGCAGAAGGTTTTTAGTTTAGAAAGGCATTATGTCTTGGTGAGCCGAAGGGCCTGTTGCTGTGCTGTACTGTACCTTGATTGACACCTTGGCCGTTTCCGTTATACTTTCCCTTTGATCCTGAACTCCCTCTGCACGTCCATCAGTACATGATGTGCAATAACAATTGTTCTGGGAAAACAATATCTGATCAAATATTGTAATTGAATCTTTATATTGAAATATTACTTGAAATTCTTTAACTCTGTGGTATATGTGGTGGTATCACCTGAAAATATCTGCCTGGAAGCAGTTGTCATCATTTTGTAGCATCAAATATGTTGTATTTGAATCCCACTGTCATGTGTTAATATTCACAGAGTAAAAACATGGAGAAAATCAATGAACTAACTGTTGACCTGGATGTAGCTAAAAAAACAATGAAAGCAAATCAGCAAGCCATTGCTGAACTGACGAGGACTGTTGAACAGCAAGCATACGACCTGAAAGCACAGGTTAGGTTTTGAAGTTCCCTTTTTTTGGAAGAAATCCGCAGTTAAGATGTACTAATGATTAGTTTTGCCTTTGAGGAATGTTTTGTTAGCCACTCCATGTCTGTTTCTGATCTTGTTCACTAAAATGCAACTTGCACCTTAAAATTTCCATCTGTTAGTATTGCTTGCAGCACAAGAGGAGCTCAGTTGTTCACCAGCTGAACAAAGGATTGGTAAAAGGCAAAGCTAAAGAAACAGAGTGGAATAATTTAGTATAATAAAGCTGATTAAAAATTATGTACTTTTGTAGCACTTAGGTCTATTTATAAAAGGAGAAGGGGAAGGCAATTTCAGTTTTTACTCCCAATTTTATTTGCCATTGTTGATTGGTTGGATTGTTTTGAAAGTTTAAATTGGTTATTACCAGAAATCTACTTCTATGTTATGTATGCATGTCTTTTGTCTTGCTGTCTTTATTCAGAATGCAAACACTGCTGGTTTAGCTGATATCTCAAGTCAGTTAGACATGGCTGAGAAAGCCCTGGCGGAAAAGCAGCAAAAGATTGATGACATGAAGCAGACGATTATAAAACAGGAAGAGGAAATAGAAACTGTGGCTGTGTTCCGAGCACAGGTGAAGTGGCATTCTGCTTGCTTAGAAACATTTAAAATTGTATTGAGTTTCACTTTTTAATGTTTGAGCAGTACTACTGTTGTTGAATCTCCTTCCATTGATATCCCAGACATTACCAATAACCCGAAACATAACACAGCCAAATGTATCAATACTCTGACTACAAGGTGAGATGCTGGAATTCTGTAACAAGTAGCTCACATTTTGACTCCCCAGTGGCTGCCCAACATTTACAAGGCCCAAGCTAGAATTGTGACAGAATACTGTCCACTTGCCTCAAGAAGTTCACCATCATCCAGAACAAAGCACGCCCGCTTGAATGGCAAGTTGTTCACCACCTTAACATTCACTCCTTTCACTACTGACAGACTGTGGCACTGGTGCATCCAGGCACAAGCTGCACTGCAGCAACCCACCAGGTTTCTTCAACAACGTCTTCCAAAGCTGCGAGCTGTACAACCTAAAAGGAGAAGGGGGAGCAGACTCTCAGGAGAAGCACCACCTGAAAATTCTCTTCCAAGGTGCACAATATTCTATTGCAATTAAATTTCCATTACTTTAATGGCACTGGGTCAAAATTCTGAAATTCTCTTTTTGCCAGCACTGTGGGTGTTTCTACATTACATGAACTGGAGTGATTCAGAAAGGTCACTATGCTTGAGTGAAATTAGGAATGGCAATAAATATTTGCATTCCCTACGAACACCATGTTCCAAGAATGAATGAAAATAGATACTTATCTTGTACTTGATGCCAAAAGCCATCCCTACCCTCCAATTGAGCACTCCCTCCCAATGAACAAAATGTGACCTTGGGTGGAAAACATCTGGCAATGTATCATTATTCCAAGATTAAACTGCTCCTGTAATGTTCTTATTGGAAATGATACAAGATTGTGTGTTGTAATGACAATTGTGGCTTTCCAAAAATGCTCTTTGCCATGAGTACAACACTGCAAACCTATCGGTTAGTAGAATGTCTACTTAATATCCACGTGACGGGGTTCCTGCCTGCTTGTTGTTTGGGTTTTATTCTTCAATTTCCTCTTAACTTGGAATGTCAACAGAGTGTACCTGTTTTCAATGCATGTTGAGGAGTATTCTGTTGAATATCAAATAAAAGTTAAGTACTGTTAATGCTCATTAAATATCAGTTGCACACCCAAATGAAGTGAAATTATTGACGAAGTAGCCAGTTATGGCTATTTGAATTTTTAAAAAAATTTCATCTTAGGTTGTGGGCATCACTGGCTGGGCCAGCATTTATTGCCCATCATGAGTTTATTTTTGAAAGAGTAAGCTGCCTTCTTGAACTGCTGCTCTCCATGTACTTTGGTTAGAAAAAATATAGGTGCTGTTTATAAAATAGGAAAACTTGTGCTGTTGTAATAGCTCTGACATATTATGATGAGAATAGTCAAAATGTTTGGAAGCAAGGAAGGTACTGTTTAATTAACTGTTCAGAGCTAGACCAAAATCATATTGTCGCACAGTAGCTAAATACAATTCTATGTTTCATGTCAATTTTGCGATTAAATGCCAGCAGTGCATACCAAATTAGCAGCTCAATTCATCAAGTATTTATGCTGCATGTGAAGATTGCTGGAGTCTTTAGAAGAGTTACAAAAGTGTATAAGTATTACTTATTCATTTTGCTAATTTTAGTAAGGTCAATAAGCCAGTCTTAAAACTGACAGAAGCAAAACTGACAGGATTATTATTATTCAAGGTGAGCACTTTCAAGCATTAATTATGAAATACCTCCATTACAGTGGCCAGAAATTCAAGCAGTCAAAATCCTACAAGACTGGAATTTGATAACTTAGGATCATGAGAAATTGTGTGCAAATTATATTTTCTAAATCTAGGTAATGCAAATTTAAATTAGGTACTAGTTGGCTAGTGTGCTGGTTGATAATATTGAATGAGTGTTTACAGTAAGCGTTATTGCTGTTGTCATTTCTGTTTCCTGGTAGGCTGATGTTTATAGTGCAGATTTCCATGCTGAAAGAGCAGCTCGAGAAGCAATTCATGCAGAAAAGGAGTCACTGGCTGAAAGGGTGAACTTGCTAATGAAAGAAAACACAAAGATGAAGGAGGAACTGGATGCATTTAGCAGGTATTTAATGATGTCCTGAAGAAAAACTTTGGTCAAAAATATATTACAAGATCTTGAAGCCTTAATTTTACAAGATACAAGATCAGCATTTGTCCTCTATGCCTAATTGCCCTCGGGGTCATGGTGAGCTACTATTGTGAACTGCTTCAATATTGAAGCACCCTTTGCAATTGTATTTTAAGTGACAAGCAATCTCAATATTGTAATGAAACCATCATTCCAAACCTTGTCAAAAATTCTAACAAATGTTGTGTGACCACTGTAGCATATCCACAAGTGAGAATAATTGAGAAAGTAAGAGTGTAATTTTGAAGCATTAGGTTGACTCCTCGGAGTCCCAGGCTCAGCAATTTTCAGCTGCTACATCCATAACCTTTCTTCCATTGTAAGTTTGGAAACTGATTGATTGAATAATGTTCAGCAGAATTCACAACTCCTTGGATACTGAAGCAGCCCATGCCCATATGGAGCAAGACCTGGACATCATCCAGCTTAGACTCATAACTGGCAGTAACTGCACAAGTGCCAGACAATGACCATCTCCAACAAGAGAGAATCTAACCACTGCCCCTTAACATTCACTCATATTAGCATTGCTGTATTCCAGCTATCAATATCCTGAGTGTTACTATAGACCAGAAACTTTCGAAAACAAAATGGATGAACTCAGATCTAGACTTGCCTACCAGAGGGAACTGAGAGACTGTTGTGTGCTCTGCTTCAAGGAGAGCTGGCTCACCCCAGCCATTCCCAACTGTCCCCACAAGTTGACGGGTTCTTCACACAACATGGACCACATGACGTCCTCAGGTAAGGCGAAGGGCGGTGGGGTATGCTTCCTGATCAACACTTCCTGATACTCAGATGTACCGACGCTGGCAAGCCATTGCTCCCTGGATCTAGAATATGTTACAGTAAAATGCCATCCTTACTACTGACCACGCGAGTTCACTTCTGCCATCTTGACAGCAGTCTACATACCACCCCACATGGATGT
This sequence comes from Rhincodon typus, assembly GCF_021869965.1. NCBI lineage: Eukaryota > Metazoa > Chordata > Chondrichthyes > Orectolobiformes > Rhincodontidae > Rhincodon > Rhincodon typus. The sequence goes on along the minus strand of NC_063353.1, from coordinate 46,467,304 downwards.
GAAGAATGCCCTAGACGTGATCTACACCGCCACCAACACTCTGGAGTCAAAATTCCCTGAGGCCCTATTCGTTGTGGCCAGTGATTTCAACCAAACCAACCTCAAGTGAGTGGTGCCAAAATACCACCACCACATCTCCTGCCCCACCAGGAGACCGAACATCCTGGACCACTGCTACACAACCATCAGAGATGCCTACTGTTCCATCCCCTGCCCACACTTCAGGAAATCAGATCACACCGCTGTGCTCCTCCTCCCAGCTTACAAGCTGAAACAGGAGAATCCTTCACGAGAAGAAGCTCAGTGCTGGTCTGAGGCAGCGGAAGACAGTCTCCGGGACTGCTTCAAATCAGTGGACTGGACCATGTTCGAGTGTTCAGCGGAAAACCGGGACGAGTATGCCGCCACGGTCGTGGACTTCATTAGCAAATGCGTGGAGGACTGCAAACCAAAGAAGTCAATCCAAGTGTTCCTCAAACATAAACCTTGGATGAACCAGGAAATCCACTCTCTCCTGAAGACCAAACGTGCAGCATTCAAGTCGGGTGACCTGAACCAATACAGAAAATCCAGATATGACCTCCGCAAAGCCATCAGGGAGGCCAAGAGCCCCAAACCTACCAAACAGGCACCCGCCGCCTATGGCAAGACCTAAACAACATTACGGGATACAAAATGAAGCAGTGCGAGATAGCGGTCAAAGACATATCCCTCACTGACGTGCTTAATGCTTTCTGTGCTCCATTTGAGCAGAATGCCAGCGGCTCGGCCAGGCCTGACCCGACAGCTCCAGATACACCTGTTCCCTCTGTCACCGCTTCAGACGTCAGATCAGTCTTCCTGGGAGGCAAACCAAGGAAAACGATGGCCTGGATGGTGTCCTTGGCCAAGCACTTGGATCCTCTGTGGACCAACTGTCGGAAGTATTCACCACCATCTTCAACCTCTTCCCTCCTACAAGCAAAAGTCTCCACCTGCTTAAAGACCACCATCACCCCTATACCTAAGAAAGCACAAGCAACGTGCCTTAATGACGACCATCCAGTGGCTCTGACCTCAATAATCATGAAGTACTTCGAGAGGCTGGTCATGGCCCACATCAACTCCGGTCTCTCAGCCCACCTTGATCCCTTAAAATTTGCCTACCGATGTAACAGGTCCACAAAGAATGCCATATTCCTACCCCTGCAGTCATCCCTAAAACATCTGGACATCAAAGACACCTACATCAGACTCTTGCTCATTGACTACAGCTCTGCTTTCAACACCGTTATCCCCTCCAGACTGATCTCAAAACTCTGTAACCTTAGTCTCAGCTCTGTCCTCTGCAGCTGGATCCTCAGGCCACAATCAGTGAAGATTGGTAACTGCACCTCCTCCACAATAACACTGAACGCTGGAGCCTCCCCTGCCCCCAAGGATGAGTCCTTAGCCCCCTACTGTACTCCCTTTACACCTACAATTGTGTTGTCAAATTCCGAATGAGCGCCATCTACAAGTTCACTGACGAGACCACTGTAGTGGGACGGATATCTAACAATGATGAGTCAAACTGCAGAAGAGAGAAAGGGGGCTTGGTGACGTGATGCAATGAAAATAATTTGTCACTCAACATTGGCAGTACTAAAGAACTGATCATTCTCTTCAGAAAGAAAGGAGGAGAACACTCCCCCATCTACATCAATGGAATTGTGGTTGAGAGGGTGAAGAGCATCAAGTTCCTCGGAGTGATGATAACTGACAACCTGTCCTGGACTTCCCACATAGATGCGACGGTCAACAAGGCACAACAATGCCTCTTCAGGTAGCTTAGGAAATTTGGTGTGTCCATAAGGTCCCTCACCAACTTTTACAGGTGCACAGTTGGGCATGCTGTCTGGGTGCATAACAGCTATGTATGGCAACTGTTCTGCCCAGGACCATAAGAAACTGCAGAAGGTGGTGTGCACAGCCCAGACCGTATCAGAAGCCAACCTTTCATCCACGGACCCTATTTACATGGCTCGCTGCTGTGGAAAGGCTGCCAAAATCATCAAAAACCAATCGCACCCCAGTAATGATCATCTGCAACCTCTTCCATGAGGAAGAAGATACAGAAACCTGAATACATGCACAAGGACATTTGAGGAATAGCTTCTTCCTGGCATTTATCAGACTGATGAATGGATTCTGTAGCCTCAAAATAACACTGATCTTGCCTAGCTCACATGCTGTGCAATGTAATCTGTATGCCTCTGCCTAAGCCTTTTTGATCTATACATCCTTTGCTTACTACGATCTGCCTGTAGCACACGTAAACAAAGCTTTTCACTGTATTTTGGTACACGTGACAATAAATAAATAAATCAATCAATCAATCAATTGAACTGAACTAACCATATAAATACTATGACTACAACAGCAGGTCAGAAGCTAGGAATTCTGCACTGAGCAACTCGCGTCCTGGCTCTCCAATGTTTGACCACTATCTAAAAGGCAAAAGTCAAGAGTGTGATGGAGTTTGCTCTGCGTACTAGGATGGAGGCAGAACAACAACACTCAAGCTCAACACTATCTATCTAGGACAAAGCAAGTATCATGGTCAATATTGATTTCCTTCATCAGTGATCTATACTGTCTACAAGATCCACTGCACGAATTTGACAAAGATCCTGAGACAGCAAGTTTTGAGCCCAACTCTACCACTAAGAAAGTCAAAGGCAGCTGATATATGAAAACACCGCCACCTGCAATTTCCCCTCCAAGCCATTCACCATCCTGATTTGGAAATATATCGCTGTTCCATCACTGTCAGTGTGTCAGAATCATGGAACTCTCTCCTTCATAGCACTGTGGATATCACTGAAAAATGCACAGCACCATGTCTGAGGCCAACACAATAGATTAGGCCAAAAGATTTGTCTCCATCATTCACATGATGTCACACAAACCAGCCAGCAGCCACGTGGAGAACAAGCTGTTTCAGTGTAAGATTATAACCAAGACTTACATTAGACTTGACGTGGCTTGATTAACAAATGTAAGGTAAGCATTGGTATCTCAGAAGACAATTACTGTGTTAATTTTGTAACGCCAATTAGAATATGTCAGAGAAACCTGTTTCTTGCATTAATGTTCATCACATGAAAACATCTATGCTTGTTTCTGGCATGTGTTAATATAATATTTTTTAAAATGCATATACATTTATCACACTTAGTGAGAGAGAAGCAGCAAAATATAAGTAGTTTCCATAAGCTCCTTTATTTCTAATGAGTTTTTTTTAACAGTGGCAAATGAAAATGGGAGATGGTCCATGGGCTCTCTTGGCCTGCCTAAGTGGGGATGAAATGGTTTGAGAATCACTGATCTGTATCAAATTGCATTGTTCTACATAATTAATTGTAAATGCTAACCTATTAGATTTGTTTGCCCATAATTGTAGCTCTTAATGAAAACAGATTTTGCAGAACAAACCAAGAAGTTGTCTTATGCTGCAGAAATCAAGAACAAACCGGGAACATAACATTTTACAGCAGTTCCTCTAATTTACACTTGCTTCATTGTGTCCATATCTCACTATCTAAGATGTATAGTGAATGTATGGAAAGCACAGTGTGTGGAGCTGGGTCACTGAAATATATAAAGAGGTAGATAGAATTTTGAAATATCGAGGAGTTAACAACCATGCTGAGCTGGTGCAAAAGAGGAGTTGAGAACTGTGGCAGATCTGCTGTGATCTTGTTGAATGGCAAGGCAGGCTTAAGGGATGAATGGTTTACTCCTGCTTTGATTTCTTATAGTCTTACATCATTCAGTAAGATCTCTTGGGTAAAAGAAATTATTTAAGGTGTAAACTACAAATTTAGTCAGCCACTCAAGCCTATTAAAGTTCTATTAAATTCTTGTTTATCTTTATACTCAATACCCTTTCCAATGAAGGCAAGCATACCATTATTCTTTTTTACTACCTAATCTACCTGCACTGCCATTTTCAGTGATCTGTGGACTGGCACACCCAGATCCTTTTGCATATCATTACTCCTAAAGGTTTTGCCATTCACTGTATAATTTCCACCTGTAAAAGAACAAATAACAGTACAGCACAGGAACAGGCCAATCGGCCCTCCAAGTCTGCACTGCCACATTTAGCCCTTCTGTACTAAAACTGTCTTCACTTAGAGGATCCGTAACCTTCTATTCCCTTCCTATTCATGTATTCGTCCAGGTGTTTGTTGAATGCTGCTGTTGTCTGCTTCCACCACCACCTCTGGCAGCGCATTCCAGGCACTCGCCACCCTTTGTGTGAAAAACATGCCTTGCACATCTCTTTTAAACTTCATCCCTCATACCTTGAACCTGTGTCCCCCAGTAATTGACCCCTCCACCTTGTGAAAGCCTCATTTTTCCACTCTATCTATCCCATTCACAATCTTTTAAACTTCTATTAGGTTGCCCCTCAACCTCCTGCGTTCCTGTGAAAACAAACCCAGTCTATCCAATCTTTCTCCCCCATTATCAGGTAACATCCTGGTAAACCTTTTCTGCACCCTCACCAAAGCATCCACGTTCTTCTAGTAGTGTGGTGACCAGAACTGTACGTAATATTCCAATTGTGGCCTAACTAAAGTTCTATAAATTTTGTTCAATCAACGTGGGTTTGAAATATTGACCAATACCATTTTATGTTCAACATTTGTAATACATTAAACTGTGATTCGAAATCACATATACTATGCTGTTTAAATGATCTTACTATGTTAGTTGTGACCTTTAAAGACTATCTCATAATCTTTGTTTCACTTACACCTGAAAGGTTGACTTCACAAGTGTTTGTTTGAATTTACAGACAATCTTTGATGGAACTGCAGCGCCGTCATAGCAATCTAGGGGCTGAGGACAATGTAGCATTGCAGCAACAGGTTCAACGAGGTAAAAGCTTTGTTTTAAATTGAAATAAGCTGTGATCCTGTATATTACCAAGGAAGTAAGTGCTTGTCACAATCTTATTGTGTTTGATATGGTAAATCAGACAACAAGACGATTATCAATTTAGAATGTTAGAATGGAGGTTTTTTAAGATTTCTTTCATGGGACATGGGCATCATTGGCAACGCCAGCATTTCGCATCCATAGTTGTCTTTGAAAGGAGTGAGATGCTTGGTCATTTCAGATTCAGCTATATTGATGTAAATCTGGAATCACTTGTAGGCCACACTAGGCAACAACTGTAGATTGCCTTCCAAAAGGACATTAGTGAACCAGATGGGTTGTTGTACAGCCCCTAGTTGGCAATGCTTGTTGATTGTTACTGTTTAATTGTTTTATTAGCTATTTAGGCCGTGGGTATTCAAAAAAAAATTGATTTCTGAAGAAGGATCCTGACCCGAAACATCAACTTTCCGGCTCCTGGCCTGGCCTGCTGTGTTCCTCCAGCTCCACACTCTGTTATCTCTGACTCCAACATTGGCAGTTCTTACTATCTCCGATTTCTGGTCAAATGGGTTGGTGGTGAATACAAAAAAGAAACCCGAGTTCTAGGTGGTTTTGTGATGGGTTTTCCATCAAAAGAGCTGGGTTCTGGGTGTACTGTTGTGATGCAGTGGTTGTGTCCTTAATTAGAGACAGGAGGCCAGGGTTCAAGTCCCATCTGCTCCAGAGATATGTAACAACATATCTGAACAGGTTGATTTTAAAAAAAAAAGAAGAAACTGAATTCTTTGGCTGATCTCTGTGCACAAAGAAGGGTGTGTTTTTAAGAGGCTCTTGTGGTACAGTGATAATGTCTGGACTAGAAGGCTTGGGTTTGCATTTGTGTCATAACATTTCTGAACAGGTTGATTGAAAGTATGAAGAGCTGGGTTCTTGGGTGTCTGTGGCACTACTTCTACCTTTTGAGCCAGGTTCAAGTCCCATCTGCCCTGTGTGTTGTAACATGTCTTGAACAGGTTGAATTTTCTTTTTTAAGGGTATCATTCAGGGCTGTTGTGGCACTGTGGTAGAACCCCTCCCTCTAGGTTCAAATCCTACCTGCTTCAGATATATGTCACAATATCCCTGAACCGGTTGATCATAAAAAAAAGTTCTTGCCCTCAAAGATTTTAGAGAGAGATAGGTACTGCACGAGCTACAGTGTATTATCTCCCCCTCTGACATCATTTGATTTAACTCCCTCCCTTGTTTTTCTCGCCATTTTGATTGTAATTTGTTTGTTTAGTTGATTATTTGGGTGAGTTGGTGGTGGGTTTTTCAAAAGGAAAAGACCTAGGCTGTTCCCCAGTTGGCTTCTGGAAAGGGAATGCATTCCAAAGGGAAAGATGGAAACTGATGATTTTTCTAACAGAACTATGTAAATCTTTTTTGCTGCAGAATTCAACAAATGGATATCGGTTTGTTAAACATGCACAGCCTGATAATTTGCAAGTGTATGAGATGTTGTGTTGTCACATATGTGTAAAACATTCCACAATACCCTAACTGTTGTTTTGATTCTGCTCATCAGGACCTGACAATCTTGCTTGGGAGCTGCAGGGGGTTCTGCCAGAACATGCTTGTCCAAAGTGTGGTACCATCTTGCCTGACATAGATACCCTACAAATACATGTCATGGATTGTATCATATAAGAAGAAGATCTAACTAACCACTGATGTGGTTCTTATAGCTATGCAAACATGTTGGATTTTCTTTGCCTTATTGGAGGATGGAGGAGATTGGATGCTGATTGTAACTACTTTTATCTAATTTCTTCTCAAACTTATAATTGTGAAATTAGCACTAAGTTGTTTGGTACAATGCTTCTCAAACTTTTTTTCGCTATGACCCCATTTCAATGTTTGAAAATTGTTGTGACCTTTATGGGAGCTAAGAGGGGGTGGGGGAGTACACCTGTTATAAGTTGGTGGCCATTAGTGCTTCAGAGCTTGTGACCCACTTGGGTTCTGACCCCTATTTTGGCAAGCCCTGATCTTATACTGCCTTTATTTGCTTATGTGAACATAGTGTTCATTTATCTTTAGGAACTTAATTCTAAAGAAAATGCACCAAAGTATTTAACATTGTCAACAATAGCTTCAGAGATTGCATATTACAGAGCTATTTATTCCCTACACATTTGTTGATGAGTCACTGGACATTGTGTTTTTCCACAAGTACTTTGGGTTATAAGTAAAAACAGTTTGGTAAAATAGGGCAGACCTAATCTAGACTTCACAGAGGAGAGTTTCAGATTTGTGCTAAAGGAAATTGTACCATTCCAAGTCTCTAAATCTTTCAATATAATTGCAGTCATAATTAGGCAGTGGGTAAAATTGAGGAGATGCAGTTTCCTGACTGATTTAATAGGTTAATTTCTTTGCCAAAGATAAAGGCTAAATATTCTAGTTAAGCTCCACTTGAAGAATTTATTTATCAAGAATAAAACAATTGTACTGCTTACAATTGATCAGTATTTCTGGGCATAGGTCTTATGAAGAAAAAAAAATTCCTCTCCGGGATACCTGCTGACTTATCCCAAGAGAAAATTAATTTAGGCACTTGTTATCCAGCTCTCTTTTTTGACCACCTCACTGAGTAGAGCTACAGGAAGGTCCAGAGGAAGAGGAATTTAACGCAGGAGCAGAAATCATTTTGTGACTAATCCTGGGCTTCAGAGTTTTTTTTCCTATTTTCAGAGTTTAGGAGCATTAGTCAAAAATAATTTTCAGAGATATTAGGTGGGAGGTTAAAACAAAAGCGAAGTAGCTGAGGTAGTATATTGAATGGGGGGAAAAAAACCACAAAATAAGTTTCTGAATGTTACATTTGGCAATTGTATTGAGTCAATGCTTTTTTTAAAGATTGTAATTAATGTCATGTCAGGATTTTTTTTATTTGCAGAGATTATTTTAGTAAAGCTAATCTTTTGGCTAATTCAATTGTATTAAGCTGGATTCATGCTAAGATTAAGTCGTTTGTCTACAAAATACAATGATAATTAGGCACTTTATTTACTATATTAACGTCAGATAAATGCAAGCAGTTTTAATCTGCAAAATAACTGAATGTCAAAGTCTGTTTCAAGAATTGAAATAAATATTTGTTGTGGCTGTTCAGATTGTGGTTTGCTTTATGTATTGTTCCTAAAGTGAAATGGGCTTTCTCCAATATATTAGACTGGAGTGATCAAGGTTAGAAGTGGCTTTCAGGCTGCATAGGTTGTTTTCTAGTGGCTGTTACGTCACCCAAGGGAATTAATGGAAATTACACCAAAGGAGCTTCTGCAAATGCTACTATACTCAGCCTTGTGCATTGGCCAAGGAAGAGTCTGAATGCAGAAGAGCAGAGACAGCATTGAAAATAGATGATTCTGAAGTTCTTAAAGTGTGAAAAGCAGGGCTCATTACGAAGAATTTCAAAATGCTGTACTTGACCAATTTTGTGATACTTGTTTTAAGTTACAGCAATAGCAAAAAGAATTGCAGTGATAAGTGAATGTATACAGCATTATCTCCCATGAGCTTATTCAGAAAACAAACATACTTTACCATTTTTGTACAGCTCAAAAGGTAACAATTAGTTGTTGTCCAAGAAAGAATAGACCAAATATGATTTGCTGAAACTTGGGTGGAAAGAAAATGTGTTAAGTGTAACATGTGTTTCTCCACAATCATTTTTCACCCAGGCTTCAGTCCAATTCGTCATTTCTCACTCCCACTTCTAATATTCTTCCATTTCTCTTCATTGTGTAGCTAACATGACTATAAGTAGGCCATTTGGTCCCCTCCAGCCTGCTCTGCTATTCAATAGGATCATGGCTGATCCAATATTCCTCACATAAACGTTCCTACATTTTCCCCATAACCCTTGATTCCTCTGATCAAGAACCTATCTCAACCTTAAATATCCGCAATAACTCTGTCCCCACATCTGTCTACAGTAAGGAGTTCCAAAGAGTCCCAACCGTCTAGAGAAGAAATTCCTGTTCATCTGTGGGTTGGTGCCCCTTTGTTTGGAGACAATGCCCTCTGGTCCTAGACTCTCCAATGTGGGGAAACATCTTCTCTGCATTTACTCTGTCACACCCATTAAGAATCTTGTATGTTTCAATGAGATCCCCTGGTGAGTTGAATTCCAAACCTATTTAGTCTTTGCTCATAAGATCCCTCCACGTATAAAACTTCTCAGAACTGCCTCCAATGAAATGATATCTTTCCTTAAATAAAGGGACCAAAACTGCTCACAGTACTCCAAATGTGGTCTCATGACCACCTTGTACAATTGCAGTAGATTTTGTAAATCTTATTTCCCACTCCATTGAAATAAGGGTAAAAATTCGATTAGCCCTCCTGATTATCTGCTGCATTCTTCATAACATTCTATTATCTCCCTCTGTGCACTCTTGATATTAATATTGTTGTAAATAAGGGTTGGTCCTATGAGCCAGGTTCATATCAAGCTCTGGATGTGACAAGCTGTTCACATTGATTTGGCTGTGCAGGATTTGGTAAATGTGCAATGAAACCCCAACTACCCATAGAACTCTTGTGTGGGAAGCCAGAACCCACTAAAACACAGTGGAATGTTCTTTCCTATAGTGTAGATTCTTGAGCCACATGTACAGATATGAATTACCCATCTGGTGACTTAGAATCAATGATTATCTAACTTTTAGCAGAAAAGTAATGGGACTCAGAGTCACAGGTTCAGGAGTTCAGCAGGAATCTATTTGGTAACTTTTCCCCAATGTTTCACTTTACATTTGGAAAACCATTGATCTGAGCTGCACAAACAAGGAAGAAAAAGGAACAAGCAAAAGTGAAAAGTTAATACTTTAAAATTTATTTTCATTCATGGGATGAGGGTGTCACTGGCTAGGCCAGCATTTATTGCCCACAGGGCAGTTAAGAGTCAACCACGTTGCTGTAGGTCTGCAGTCACATGTAGGCCAGATCAGGTAAGGATGGCAGTTTCCTTCCTTAAAGCACATTAATGAACTAGATGGGTTTTTCCTTTTTTCCTGACCGTTGTTTCATGGTCATCATTCGACTCTTAATTCCAGATCTTATTGAATTCAAATTCCACCATCTGCCATGATAGGATTTGAACCCAGGACATCACCTGGACCTCTGGATTAACAGTCCAACGATAATACCAGTAGGCCATTGCCACCCCCAAAATGGTCACTGTTAAGAGGACAACACAAAGACAGGTCCTTCTGCCCAACTAGTCCATGTTGGTTGGTTGGTTCCATTTGAGCTTCCTCTTGTCTGTCTTCACCAAATTCCATAAACGTTCATCCTCCATTCCCTTCTCCTTCATGCTTATCTAATTCTATACTATTCACTTTAGCTACTCCCTGTGGAAGTTAGTTTCACCTTCTCACATCTGTGAGTAAAAATTTTGCTTCTAGATTCCCTTTTTAATTTCATGTATTGACCTCCAGGTTTTCAGTTCCCCTCAAGAAGAAACAGGCTCTTCACAGCTGATTTATGAATGCTTCTCATAATCTAAAGACCTCCATGGAGTCACGCTTTAGCTTCTCTCAAGAGAAATGTTAGCCAGCCTGTTCATCCACTCCTCACCCTCAGGTTTGTCCCTCTCCACTGTTTCTATATCTTTATATAGAAAGCCCAGAATTGGACACTACTCCAGAGTTCCAAAGAGGAATAATTGGTCTTGCTCCTTTTAACTCTTTCTTTCTTTCTACACAGATGCTTCCTGCTCAGTTTCTCCAGCATTTATATTGTGCCTCAAATCTCCAGCATCTGTGGTGCTTTGCTTTCCTCAATATGTAAATCCTGGTGCTTGGTTTGTTTTTTCCCTATGACTTTGTTATCCCATGTTACCAGTTATAGTCATTTGTGTACTTGTACTTCCAAATCCCTGTGCTCATCAACCCCATTCAGATTCTTGTTCTCTAGGCAATAACCAGTCTGCTTACTTTTCTTGCCAAAATCTAATATTTTCAATTTATCCACATTGAAATTCCAATTTTCCAGTTATATCTATTCTGCAAGTTTCTGTAATTTGTTACAGTGCCCCTCAAACTGACTATCCAACATTTCTCTCCTCCCTAACATTTGGTGTCATCTGCAGATTTAGAAATTTGTGTTAAACTAAAAAGAACTCCTAAGTACTCAATTATTTTTGTCAAAATACATGATCTGCTCATCATCATATTATTTGTGTGAGCTTCCTTTGTGCAAATTAGCTACCATGTTTCCTGCAACAGTGACTACACTTCAAAAGTACCTTCTAAAGTACTTTGTTCGCTGTAAAGCTTTTAGGAAGGTCTTGTGGTCAAGAAAGGTATTGTATCAAGTCAAGACTTTTTATTCAAATTGCAATCACTTGCTACTTAATTGTGTAGGTATTTGCTCATGCATCAGGGCAAGTGCAATTCATTGTTAATGCAGCATATCTCTGTTCAATGCCTGCAACTGAGAACTGCTAAGCAGACAGAGAGAAGTTGCAATAGCAAGCCTGTGATTTGATGTTTCAATTTCTGTGGCTGTGCTGTGCTGTTTGTGTGACCCACTTTATATGATCTATGTCTTCCACTCTAATAAATCAAGTCTGTGATCCTTTACAATTAATTTTGTGATTTACTGTGATTCAGTCTCTGATCCAGTCCATATGATCACACATGGCCCAGTGTCTGTGATCTAGCATGATCCAGTTTATGATCCTTGCGATTCTGTCTGATATCTTGTCTCTTATGATCCAATCTGTGTGATCTACTCCATATGATCACAAATGGCAATAGGCCATTCAGCTTGCTACATAATTCAGTTAAATCATGGTTGATAATCTACCTCAGTCCCACTTTCCCTGATCTCTTGATGCCATTCATCTCCAGAAATAAATCAGGCCTGACTGCTAGCCCTGCCTGACAATCCCCCTCAGTCCAACTCCGTCCCACTCCCTACAAGACCCATTCACCCAAACCTTCCACTCACCCGAAACACTCATCCACCTAACTGGAATCCTACCCATCCTTACCACCCCCCCACCAACCCCGTACCTTACCAAACTCCTCTACTCCTCTTCCCCTCTCCCCAACCCTGACCCATGTACCTGTTCTCTTTCTCCACCTTTAGCTTACGTGCTCACTCATTCACAGCATTGGCTATGCTGCTGAATGTTTAAATCACAGAATACTGAATATTGGAAAACGGAGCGTGGTTTTGATAACGATCCTCTCTGCTAGCTGCAAGCATTCACGGTCAGACCTCCATTGTTTTGAAACCGAAGTGTCCTGTATGGGAATTTGCAGACTAGAATCTAAATTGTATCTTTTCTTTAAAATCTGATCAAGGTCAATAATAGGGATTCTGAATTTTTTAATTCATTCATGGGATTGAGCACTGCTGGCTGGACCAGCATCTATTGCCCACTTGTACTTGGTCCTTGAGAAGGAGGGGGTGAGGTGCCGTCTTGAACTGCTGCAGTCCACATGCTGTAGGTAGACCCACAATGCCCTTAGGGAGGGTGTCATAGAATTTTGATCTGAAGGATCGGCGATATATTTCCAAGTCAATGTGGTCACTGGTTTGGAGGGGAAGTTGCAGGTAGTTTGCAGAGGAAGTTGATTGCAATTTCTGGACCAATATCTTTGTTCCCATTATTCTTTGAACCTGTCTCTATGTGACCATTCTGTATGATCATCTGTCTCTGTTCTATTATGTAATTCAAGTACATGTAATATAGTTTTCAATCAAAGTGTGATCCACTCTCAATGACCCGCACTCTGCTGGTTTCAGAACCTAGGTGATAGGGTGACAATTCACCCACTCTCCTGGTGATCCAGTCTCTGGGCATTCCACTGCCCATGTGATCCACTGGGTGATGCTGTGCTCGGGTCATCCACTCTCCTTATGTTCTGGTCCTCAGTTGATCTACTCTCCCAGGCAATTTACTCTCTTGGTAATCAACTTTCAGCCCTTCATATTCCTGGGTAACCTGCCCACTTGGGTGATCTACTCATCAGGTAACCTGGTCCCCAACGTTCCACACGCTTGGTGAATCCAGTCCCTGGGCACTCTGCTCTCTGTGATCCAGTCCCTGGGCGATCCACTCAGTGATCTGCTCTTGCAATGCTTCCACTCCCCTGAGCAATCCGCTCTCCTGGTGGATCTGCCCACCACGCAATCCACTCTCTCGGTGATCCAGACCCCGGGCAATCTGCTCTTTCAGTGATCCACTCGGTAGGTGATCTGTGCTCTCGGCGTGCCAGTCCCTGGGTGATCCGTGCTCTCTGATTCAGTCCCCGGGTGATCCAGACCCAGGGTGATCTGCTCTCTCGGTGATCCAATCCCTGGACGATCTGCTTTCTCGGTGATCCAGTCCCCGGGTGATCGATCCTCCCCTGAGGCGGGTCTGGGAGGGGGTGGGAGTTGCAGCGTGATGACGTCAGCGGGTGACGCTGTTTAAGATTTTGGCGCCAACGGGAAACAAGCGGAAACCGGGAGCTCGAGCCTGAGCCTGAGGTAATTGTGGAATAAAACACACGGCCCGGGGTAGGGAGTGAGGGGCTGTTATAGGTTTAATAGAAAGGAACAGAGGGATAGTGTCTGACATAAACACCGGCGATGTACCGGGACATACAGAGAGAGAGAGAACAGACACCCACTGGGACCGCCCGGGGCGGGGAGAGGATTGTCTACCGTCCGGGAACCGCCTGGTAGTCTCCTCAGGGACAGAGCGGGGGTGAGGGCGGTGCTGGTGTGGCCTGGTGTGGCCCTTGCTGTCATTCAACAATGTTTTACCATTGTAAATGCCCCATTATAGCTGGGCTGGTGGCCATTACAGAGACTTGTCTGAGAGGGGGACGGGACTGGCTGCTTCACATTGCAGGGTTTTGGTGTTTTTGACCAGATACACAGGAAGGTAAAGGAGGTGGAGGAGTTGTATTGCTAATCAGGGAGAATGTCACAGTTACAGTCAAGAGGGCATACTGGAGGCCTTAGGGTGGCTTAGTGGTTAGCACTGCTGCCTCACAGCGCCAGGGACCCGGGTTCGATCCCACCCTCGGGGGTCTGTCTGTGTGGAATTTGCACATTCTCCTTGTGTCTGTGTGGGTTTCCTCCGGGTGCGCCGGTTTCCTCCCACAGTCCAAAGATGTGCAAGGTAGGTGGATTACCCGTGGGAAATTGCCCCATAGTGTTCAGGGATGTGCAGGCTAGATGGGTTAGGCATAGGAAATGCAGAGTTACAGGGATAGGGTATGGGGGTTTGGTTTGCATGGAATGCTCTTCGGAGGGTCACGGTGGACCCATTGGGCCAAATAGCTTGCTTCCACACTCTAGGGATTCCATGAGGCAGGTGCGATCACTCTGATAGGATTATACTATAAACCTCACCCCCCAACAGCCACCGAGATACTGAGGAACAGACATGTAGGCAGATTATGGAAAGATGCAGAGTTGTCATAGTGGATGACTTTAACTTCACCAGGATTGACTGGGACTGTCTTAGAAGAAGAGATTTAGATGGAGCCGAATTTGTTATTGATCGATCCTCCCCTGAGGCGGGTCTTGAAATATTATATGGACGTCCAACTAGAGGAGGGCCATTCTAGACCTTGTATTAGCTAATGAGCCTGGCCAGGTGACTGACCTTTCAGTGGGAAACAGTGATCACAACTCCTTAAGTTTTAAGATCAGTATGAATAAGTTAGGACCTTGCAGGAAGCTACTAAATTGTGGGAGGGAAAATTACATTAGTATTGGGCAGGAACTAGGGAGAGTGAATTGGGAGGAGCTGTTACTGGGCAAGTCTACATTTCTCATGTGGGAGTTGTTTAAAGATCTACTGAACAGAGTATGTTCCTCGTAAGCAAGAAGGAAAAGGACAGCAAGGTAACGAATCCTTGGATAATGAGGGAAGTTGTGAATTTAGTCAAAAAGGAAAGAGAAGCATATGTAAGGATTAGGAAGCGAAAATCTGACAAAGCTCATGAGAAATATAAAGAAAGCAGGAAATAACTCAGACAGGGATTTAGAAGAGCAAGGAGGGACCATGAAATGACCTCAACAAGTAGGGTTAAAGAGAATCCCAAGGTATTCTATACACACATTAAAAACAAGAGGATAACCAGGGAGAGGGTAGGACCAGGATAAAGGAAGGAACTTATGGTTGGAGGCAGAGGTTGTGGTTGAGGTCCTAAATGAGTACGTTGCATTGGTATTCACCCAGGAGAAAGATATGGAGTATAGTGAGATTAGTGTGGAGCATGCTAATATGCTAGGGCATTTTGAAATCAAGAAAGAAGTGGTGTTGGGTCTGTTGAAGAGGATTAAGTTGGATAAGTCCCCAGGGCCTGATGTGATCTACCCCAGGTTATTGAGAGAGGCAAGAGAGGAGATTGCTGGGGCCTTGACCAAGATCTTTATATCCTCGCTAGCCACTGGAGAGGTCCTGGAGGGCTGGCAAGTAGCTAATATTGTTCCTCTGTTCGGGAAAGGAAATAGGGATAATCCAGGAAATTACAGACCGGTGAGTTTCACATCAGTAATTGGAAAGCTATTGGAGAGAATAGGGTGGTAAAGAAGGCACATGAAATGCTTGCCTATATTGGTTGGGGCATTGAGGTACAAGGGTCAGGAAGTAATAGCAGCTTTATAAAACGTTGGTTAGGCTGCACTTAGAGTATTGCGTTCAATTCTGGTTGCCACATTACAGGGAGGATTTGGAGAGGGTGCAGAAGAGTTTTACCAGGATGCTGCCTAGATTAGAGGATATGAGCTATAAGGAGAGGCTAGAAAATCTAGGGTTTTGTCTGGAGTAGTGGAGGCTGACAGGAGACTTGATAGAAGTCTATAAAATTATGAGATGCTTGGATAGGGTTCACAGTCAGAATCCTCTTCCCGGCGTTGAAATGTCTAAAACTAGGGGCATGCATTTAAGGTGAGAGGGGGAAAGTTTATTTTACACCGTGGTAGGTGTTTGCAACGCGCGGCCGGGGTGGTGTTAGAGACAGATACAATAGGGACATTTAAGGGACTTTTAGATAAGGCCTCAAGAATATACGAAGAATGACAGCATATGGACCAAGGACAGGCAGAAGGGATTAGTTTAATGTGGTGTCATGTTCAGCACAACATCATGGGCCAAAGGGCCTATTCCTGTGCTGTACTGTTCTATCTTCTAAATGCCCTCTACTTTTTAGACCCAACACTATGAATATGGTCTGTTGGGTAGTTGAGCATTGAACCCTGCTGAATCTGCAACCTATTCCTATCCAGGACCAAGATACCTTCAAGTCATTGCACAGATTGAAAAAAAAAATTGTGTAATAGCTAATGCATAAAATACACAAATGCATTGGGATTGTGCTTACAGTTTTTTTCAGAAAGACTTGTTTTCATTGTTAATACTTTTTTTTCAATTTTCAGTGTGACAGCCTTTTCTGAAGTTGCATTCATAATATTGTCATAATATGGAAGGTAAGAACATTCCAATTGCTATTCCAATTCTAGCATTGAAATGATTGTGCTTTTTAAGAATAAATTGCATTTCCAAAACTTTGCTGGAAAAATATCATACATTAAGCTGGAACAAAAACAGGAATTGTTAGAGAAATTCTGCAGTCTGGTAGCAGTTGTGGAGAGAAAGCAGAGATACCATTTTGTGTCCAGTGATTCTCCTTCAGAGTTTTTCCAGCAATTTGTCTTTTTGTTTCAGGTTTCTAACATCCATAGTTCTTTCTGTTCTACGTTAAGCTGCGTTGCTTTTGAAGCTAGAAACCTTGTTGCAACTCTGATTCGTATGTATCTTGGTGACAGGTACCGAAGATCTGGATCTACTGGCATCTCTTTTGGATGAGAATGAGGAAGAAGAGATAATGTCAACTGTAGAATGTTCTCAGGATGAACAGAGTGCAGAGCAGAGATCACTTGATAACGCTGATGAATGGGATGAGCTCTTTGATGGAGACGATGAAGACAATGGCCAAGCTATGGAAATTAATGCTCTGTTTGGAGATGTGGAAGACATGATGAAAGAAGAGGAGGAGGAGAGTGAAACAAACGCAGTGGCGAGAACTGACCAACCGTATCTCATTTCTCATCAAAAGACAGAAAAATCAAAAGTTGAATTGGAAGGTATTTTGCAAGTAATGCACTATTAAATTTGTTTTCCAACTACTGCTTATCCAGAAAAAAAGCAGGATTGGATTACCGTTGCTAAGGAAGGGCATTTGAAAGAACAACTGGTTAGGAAAATCAGGGAACTGTGATCTGCTTGATAGTTCGACAGGTGCTGCATGAGCTGAAAATCGAACAAGTCAAATACGATAAACTGATTTTTCTCTATTGGCAGCCAAAAGACATTGATAAACTAATAATTTCCCCCATTTAAGGGAAGATTATGGCGTGTCACTGGAGTAGTGATCCAGACCAATGCTCTGGGGACAAGGGTTCAAACCCCACCCTAACAAGTGGTGGAGTTTAAGTTCAGTGAATAAATTCCTGCATTGAAAGCTGCTGGTGACCAAGAAACTATTATCAGTTGTTACAAAATCCATTTGGTTCGCTAACGTCCTTTAGGCACAGAAATCTGATTTGATGATGTTGACTGAGGGATAAATATTTTGCTAATCTGCCAACATGAAGTGTTGCGATATTTTGCAATTTTATTGTCCATTTTATATAATCGACTGTACCAATTTCTTCCTTTTGAAGAGAAAAACTTATTGACATTCCTGTTTGTACAATGAGTATTTTGAATATAGGTGTGCAAAACAAATGCATCCTGTAGGATGTGTTGTAAAAGAATGAATAGCAGGTACAAATACACTTTTTCTTGGTTTTTTGCATAAATGCAAAGAAATATTCAACATAGGTATGTGATGTTAGACCTGCATCTTGAGTAAGACTCATGAAGTTGCATTTATTTTCCGTTACTGGAGAGAAATTGTCATTGGAAATTTTTTCTATGAATTAGAACTTACTCATTTTTGTTTTACGGAGATAGCTTTGCATTGAGCAGACAGAAGATGAAATCATAAATACTAAAATCTTTGTAAAATCAAATAGAATTTAAATTTATGTGATTTGAGATTTGATGCGTTTTAAGTAACGTTTTTATTAAACAAAGCTGAACTGGAACAGATGAAGGAGCAGATGGAAAAGTTACAGAAGGAATTGGCAAAGGTTGCAGGTGGTCCAAAATCCGTCGCTCGTTCTGCAAGAACCTCACCTGAAAACAAGCTGAAAACACCAGGTATGGTGTGGGTATAAGATGGCATGCTGAGGAACTTACTGAGTGGTCCCTGTAAAGGAAATTTGATAGGGTGAAACAGTGCTGAAGGGTTTCAGACTTTAGATACCTAATGTTACTTTATTCCATCAGCAGCTGCCAGAGTATTGTTTATAGAAATTGGTGTGTGGCCCATTGATGTAATGTAATTCTACTGTAGCATCATTTCAGATAAGACTTAAAATTTGTATTTTTGGAGAAATGGCCTGGACAGAGTGGATGTTAGGAAGATATTTTCATTTGTAGGAGAGTCTAGGACCCAAGAGCACAGTCATAGAGTAAAGGGAAAACCTATTAGAACGGAGATAAGGAGAAACTTCTTCAGCCAGAGAGTGGTGAATCTATGGAGTTCACTGCCACAGAAGGCTGTGGAGGCCAGGTCATTGAGTACATTTAAGACTGAGGTAGATAGGTTCTTGACTATCAAGGGGAATGGGGTTGAGGAACTTATCAGCCATGATTGAATGGCGGAGCAGACTCGATGGGCCGAATGGCCTAATTTCTGCTCCTATGTCTTATGGTCTTATAAATTTTGTGGTATTTTAAATTACAGATTCTTAGAATCTTAGATTCATGATAGGAACATCACAACCTTCATGTGGGAGTATATGGCTGTCAGCGAATCTTAACTGCTCTGTTTTAACTCAATTTTTGCGTGGCCACCTTGTTCCATTGTGCATTTAGAACTATCAACCCACATAAGTTGTTATAAAATTCATGATTAGTTTATAGTGTTACTTGGGGGTTGCAGGAAAGTCAACATTTTTCAGAAATCAGACTTTGACCTCATAATTTACATAGAATTTTAATCCCAAGTCTGAACCAGTTCATGTAACAGTAGGACTTATCACTGAATGAACTGACCAACCAATATGGTGGATCCTGCTATCGCGTATGTATAGAAGGTGCATTTGTGCACACAATCGACTGTGATACTAGTCAGGAATGTTGTGCTCTTAGTGGCTCTATTCCCGTTACTTCTTTCACTGTTCCAATCACAGACTTTTATTTGCCCAGTTTAAAGTTATTTTATTTTAACTGTTATCTTTTCAACAGGTAAAGCTGCATGTACTCCTCAAAGTATAAAGGAAAGCACATCTTTTCAGGAAGCTCTGTGTATGCCCACTCCCAGACCTAGAAATAGCTTGTTGAAAACCAAGTCTCACAAGACCCAAGAATCTACATATCCAACAGCAGGTAATTGATCCACTGATTTCTTGCATGTTGAAATAATATTTATATATAATTGTGTAAAAATGGCAAGCATTAAAACGCCAATCTGGTCCATTAGGCCTGCCCCATGTTGATGTGGGAGGCTGTATGATTAGAAAGCCTGTAACCACCAGCAGCTTTGTAATTGCCAGGGAGAAGTGAAAACCTGCTTAAAATCCCCAAGACCAGATGAGATGCAGAATCTGGAAAAGCCTCTACAACCCTCTTCGACAGTTAAATTAGTCCAGAAGACTGCACTGACATAGACTACAGTACCACACTCACTTATTGTAAGGCTGATCCATCTCTTTCGCTTTTCTTTTATGTGAACAGATTTTATGAGTACAGCACTGGCTAAAAATATGCTTCCAAGATTCATTATCCACTGAGAAGAGAAGAACTATCTAATGTGTAGCCTCTACTCCTTGGATATGTTTTATATCCACGCCCACTACAGTAATGTAATTCTCAGTATATTACATTGAGATTGTGCAGTAGCAACACTTTAATTCATTTATGGTAATGCTGTATGTTAGCCTGAATACAACATGCATGTTGTAGCTTGGAGCTATGGATAATGAGGGTGGAGGCTCCAATTATATTTCATATATCACATTGCTGGCCAGGAATCTCTCCAACTCTTACCACTTGCCTCAGGTTAGAAGGATTTGCAGGTTGATGCTTGGCTGCGTTTTGTATGTATTGTTCTTGGTCATCAAGTTCTAGGGTGGGACTGAAACCCAGACCTTCTGGTCCTGAGGCAGGGGTATTACCCACTGTACAGCAAGACCTTCCAATTAATTTATTTAACTCCTTTCAAGTTAGCCCTAAATCTGTGCTCTTCTAAATTGAATAGACCTAGCATTCTATTCTGTACACTGCCTCTTTTAACTCAGCAGCAGAAGCTGCATATGTTTGAACAAAACCCAATGCAGGCTAGACTGAAGTTATCAATTTGACGTTTTCTTCATTCTTGATGGAGCACGTATTGTTTACTTTACTAACAACGCAAACTGAGGCAGGATAACATCAAAATAAAAATGCTGAAGAGTTGTCAGGGCAGCTGCTTTGCTCAGAAGCCTCTAAAAGTGAAGTATTTTGAATTTTTTTACTCAAGAACAGAGTATCTGTTGACTAGATGATTAGGGTGCGGTATGGGATGATGCCAACAGCACAGTTTTGATCCTGAAGCCCGCTACAGTAATTCATGGAAGACCTGCCTTCTCACCTTGTCCCATGCTTGATGTTGCCCCTGGTGGTATACAACTAATTGCCTCCATCTAATGGAGAAAGATGCCTGTGCTCCGTTGTGTTATCTACTAATTACCTTTGAAGGACCCAAGCTGTATTGTTCTTTATAGGATGCAAGGTAGTTGCTAATTTAGCTGTTTCAAATTTGATGTATTGTTGAACTGGTGATAAATTTTAATCTATTGTTAGGAAATTGTGTCATGTTGGACCACTTGGATGCATTTTATATGTCTGTAAAGCAATTTAGTGTAATAAATATCAGAAAATAGGAAGTGTGTCATTGTTAATATCTTTGTAATAGAGCAATCCTTTGGTTCTCTTTGACCTTTTTTAGTTATTTTTGTGGTTAATATTTTCTCATACAGTTCATCAGCTTCCCATTGAAGTCCTTACAGATGATTTTATTTTAAACTCTGAATTGCAACCCTGTATACAAGTGGCTGTCTCTGATTCTTATACACGTAACTGTTAGATGATGACTAGCAGGGACAGTGGTTGCAGGTGAGCTTTATATGTTAATCACCAAATGGAAACCTTTGGAGAAAAAGTTGAACGACAGAATCAATTTGGGCACCAGTGTAAACTGCAGGGTGTCAGTTATTCTCCAGATAATCTGTTTCTTATACACATGTTTCTTAATTTAATAAAATATATTGCAATGTTAAAATTAAATAAAATGATTCTGAAATAGGTATCTGTTATATGTTATGCTACATAATGGACAGTGTTGTATGGAAATGATATTACCACTTCAACTGTACATCAAATTTAACTTAGCTAAATTAGCAACTACCTTGCATCTTATGAAGAATGCTACAACTTGGTTCTTTCCAAGGTAATTAATCATATAACACAACAGAGGGCAGGCATCTTTCTGCATTTGATAGAGCCTTTTAGTTGTATGGCTCCAGGGGCAGCACCCTGCAACAAGTATGGGACAAGTTGAGCCGGCAGGGCTTCCATGGACTATCACAGCAGGCCTAAGGATGTGTTGGTATTGTGGCAAAGTGCTGCATATGTTGTGCATGTCGCATAGTTGTTCCTTTGCACCATTTACCAAAACGTATTTCGTAAGTCGTCCAAACAGGCTCAGCATTTCTCTGATTGGATATGATTTATTATAGATAACAGTGTGGAGCTGGAGGAACACAACAGGCCAGGCAGCATCAGAGGAGCAGGAAAGCTGGTGTTTCGGGTCGGGACCCTTCTTCAGAAATGGGGGACGGGAAGGGGGCTCTGAAAT
>NC_063353.1:46380606-46444981 GCF_021869965.1 Rhincodon typus | reverse complement strand
CCTGCTCCTCTGATGCTGCCTGGCCTGTTGTGTTCCTCCAGCTCCACACTGTGTTATCTCTGACTCCAGCATTGGCAGTTCTTACTATCTTTGTATGATTTATTATAGCACTGTTTAATATAATCATGAGGAGTATGGATAGGGTGAATAGCAAACGTCTTTTTCCTAGGTGAGGGAGTCCAAAATTAGAGGGCATAGGTTTAAGGTGAGAGGTGAAAGATTTTAGAGGAACCTAAGGGGTAACTTTTTTTCATGCAGAAGGTGGCGCACATATGGAACAAGCTGCCAGAGGAAGTCATGGAGGCTGGTACAATTACAACATTTAAAAGACATCTGGATGGGTATATGAATAGGAAGTGTTTAGAGGGATATGGGCCAAATGCTGGCAAATGGGACTATATCAAATTTGGGTATCTGGTTGCCGTAGACAAGTTGGACCGAAGGGTCTGCTTCTGTGCTGTATGACTCTGTAATGCTGTACATAATGCTTAGTACTGTAGTGCACATACCTGTTCATATCTGTTTATCGTATGTCTTACAGAATTTTGAAACAGCATTCATATTTATTATTTACTGCCTGGCTCTGTATCTAACATGTCACATGCAATACAGATGTTCATGCAATTTGATGTACTACTTGGGGCTATACAACTTAAGAATTGAACACTTCATTTGACTGATAATATAGTTCTTATAGATAACCAGATAACATAGAGGTTTAAAAAAAACTTTACTCCATTAATGGACCTCTCATTTAGAAAATCTGAGCCAATGTTTCATATATGCTGCAACCTATGGATTGGAGATCATATCTGTTTTGTGGAGGGGGAAGAGAAGAAGAAACATCCCCTTGAGGATGGAGAAAGAAATAGAAAAAGTAAACACCTGCAGGAAACAGTAAGAGGAAGAAAGAAGACCCTCCCTTGATGAAGGTGAACAGAGAGCCTTTCAAGTGTAGAAGAGTTCTGAAAAGATAGAAAGGGATGCATACACTGGAGAAGAGGAAACTCTGACAGCAAGAAATCCTGTTCTGGATGGGCACTGAACCTTCTCTACCAAGGGAAGGACTTGTTGCCTTTGAGTCTCAAGCAATCCACTTCGAAAGTAACATATGTTGTGACTACTGTTTTATGAGTTTAATAGCAGGTGATTGCATTTAATGATATTCTTCTCCTAGTCACAAAGATAAAAGATCCAACCCAACCACCGCCTGGAGGTAGGCCACTATTTCAGCCTCTGAAAACCAGCAACAAATCCAATACTATGCATCAGAAATTTCCTCCAGCAGAAGGAGATTGCGAAAGGCCAGGAACCTCAAATTCAGACATAGCTGTGGATAAATTCTCTGGCTTGAGGCTGAGGTACAGTAATTGATTCTGTATAATGTAGTTTCTTTCTAAAATGTTAAATATCATTATTTCTTTATTTGGGTTTCTTTGAAAAATTACTCCACTTTCTAATTTAGTTTTATTTGACTGTGCCCTTTGTGTCTTTTGAGGCAGCCAAACAGTATAACTTGGATTGTTTACACATTTCCCAGTATTTTTGTTACCTGTTTGTGTGCCTTCTCAGGGTAAAGTGCAATCCAGTGTTAAAAATGCAAATATTTGCTTGCAACTGAAAACAATTCTTTGTTTCAACATTTAATTGTGGAGGGTAATTGGTGACTAATCCTAAATGTCTCTGAATATGAAGAGTCCACATTTTGCTCTTTCAGTTTGATAACTACATTCACTAATTTAGTGAGATTTGCTCAGGCATTTCTACGTGCTGTGATAGATCATCCTGCAAACTCAATGAGTTAAATCCCTGTCGGTAGCATCTTGGATTATTTGAGCGTGGATGATTCCAGTCCTTTTTGTGGCCCACAAAAAGAGAGGCATGAATGTCAGTCGGCAAATAGAACATGCTGCCACATATAAGGACAGAGTATACTAACAGATCTGTGGGAAACAGACAACTTTCTTTTAAAGGAGGTCCTTATGAGAAAAGTGTTACTATCAAAAGAGGACATCCAATTTTATCATCATTGTGGAGCATTTCTGCTGTAATCTGATAAATTGAAAGAACCCAAATATTAATTTTGGGGCATGCACAGTCAAGCAATAACATAAGCATTAAGATAGATGGCAGATGAAGTTCAATGTGAAGAATTGAAAGATAATACATTTTGGTAGAAAGAATTTAGAGAAAGTGCAAAATAAATGATACAACTCTGAAAGATGTGCAGACATGGGTGTATATGTGCATAAGTCATTAAAGGTTGTAGGATAGATAGTGAGAGCCATTAATAAAGCATACATCTTCTGGGGCTTTATTAATAGCATAGATTATAAGAGTTCTGGAGACATGGATTCAAATCCCAGCATAGCAGATGTTTGAATTCACTGACAATATCTAATAATAAAATAAGCTAGCCTAATGGCAACCACGTAGCCACTGCTGATTGTTGTTAAAAACCCATCTTATTTAGGGAAGGAAATTTACCATCCTTGCCTGGACTGGCCTGCCCATATTCCAGATCCACAGCAGTGGGGTTGAGCCATAATCCTTTGAGTATTTGGGGGTGGATATTAAATGCTGGACTAGGTAGCAGTACCATCATTCCATGAACAAGGAGGTTATGCTGAACTTGTATAAGACACGAGTTAGACATCAGCTGGAGTATTGTGTACATTCTCAGCGTCACTTTTGAGAAAGGAGGATAAGAATACATTAGAAAGTGCAGAGTTTTATGAGATGAGATGCAGGGATGGGAAACATTAGTTATGGTAATAGATGGTGAAATTGTGACCATTTTCCTTGAAGAAGAGAAGACTAAGAGTAGATTTCATTGATGCAAAATTATGAGGACAGAACAGATAGGGAGAGACTGTTCCCACTCATGAAAGGATCAAGAATGAGATGACACAGATTTAATTTAATTTGCAAAAGAAGCATATGTGCTGTGTGAGAAATTTTTCACACAGCATGTGGTTCAGGTGTGGAGTGCACTGCCTGGAATTGTGATGGAGACAGGTTCAATTGATGCATTGAGGAAGGTGTCAGATGATTAATTGAACAGAAATAGTGTTCATTGTTCCTGAGAATAGGCTGGAGGACAGCAATGAATCATAGTGTTCATTTGGAGAGCGCGTGCAACCCAATGGACCAAATGGCTGCCTCTGCACTGGCAATTTGTGATTGGCACAAAGCTATGCCTGGTGAGAATTTGGTAAATAATTGGGAAGGTGGACAGTTTGAATGGAAATTGTGAATCTAAAAAGTCAGTAATTACCGGACATCTGAAACAAAAACTGCTGGAGCGTAAAGCTACTCAGTCATCATAATTTGTCTTGAGTGATTCCCAGGATTTTCTGTTTTATTTACTTCCCTATCTCCAAATTTGTGTTAAATTCTGTTGTTGGTTTTGTTCATTAAATGTTTTTCCAGCCCTTCACACTGTCACTAGATGGAGCACTAAGCACAAGAATAGTGAGCTTGCATTTATACTCTCCTTTAGAATATTCCAATACACTTCTCATTCCACAGATTGGTTTGGCATCTAGTATGCAGTGTCAGAAAAGCAGCCTTCAGTGCATTGGTTACAATTCAAAGTTGTTGCTGACTTTCAAGATGTCTCTGTCCTTTGGCATTCAAATTGGTCTCAGTCACTGTGACTTCATTAATATACTTACTGAAGTAAATTGAACACCTAACAGTACAATTAAATTGTAATGTTATTTCTTTCATCAGGAACCCCATTGTTTCATCAACAGAGATGGAGAGAAAGATGCATGGCCGCAAGCTGATCCGTGTCTCCCAACTGCGTTCAAAACTTGCAAATGAAAAGCTGGAGGACACAGATTGGGTTACCTTTGCAGTTATTGTTAAGAAAATTACACCACAAAGCTCTAACAATGTATGTATGGTATCTGAAAATGGTTCAATATTTGAAGATACGTTTAACTTCCTGTGATTTGCAACAGTGGATTGATTTTGTTAAACATAATCCATCTACTCAATTCTTAATTGTAAAGATTATTGAGGAAAATAAATTACCATGGTGTATGGGATAACTTAGTGGTGGATAGAAGATTGGTAGTAAATAGAGAACGGAGAATTGGCATAAATAGGTCACTTTCTGGTCGGCAAGATGTAATGAGTGGTGTGTCACAGGAATCAGGGCTGGGGCGTCAACTTTTAAAATTTGTATAAATGATTTAGATGAAATAATCAAAGCTGTGATTGCTAAATTTCATGATGACAAAGACAGGAAAGTAAATTGTGAAGAGGACGTGAGGCTACAAAGGGATATAGATAGTTTAAGTGAATGGACAAAGATCCGATCAAAATCTTCCAAGATATAAATAGAAAAGACTGGATAAATAAAGATAAAATATTTCCACTGGTTGGGGATTCTAAATCTATGTTTGAGAATTAGAGCCAGCATATTCAGGAGAGATGTTTGGAAGCAATTCTACACACAAAGGGTGGGGTAGAGGTTTGGAACTCTCTTCCACAAATGACAATGTTTGCTAGATCAGGTACTAGTGTTAAATCTGAAAAAAATGCATTTTGTTAAGCAGAGTTATCAAAGGATCTGGGCCAAAGACAGCTATATGGAGTTAGGCCACAGATCAGCCATGACCTCATTGAATTGCGGAACAGTATTATCAAACTGTTGAGACCTTGGAGAACTCTGAGCTGCAGAGGGATCTGAGTCTCCTACTTTCTATATCACAAAAGGTTTGTGTGTCGGTGCAGCAAGTAATTAGGAAACCTAATAGAATTTCATTGTTTATTGTGAAAGAAATTGACTTAAAAAAACAAGGGAGGTTGTGCTTCAGTAATATAGAGCATTGGTAAGACCACATCTGGACTAGTGTTCAGTATTGGTCTCTTTATGGAAGAATGTAAATAAGTTGGAAGCTCTTAAGAGAAGACTTGCTAGACTGATCCTGGAATGGACAGGTTGTCTTAGAGGAAAGGTTGAATAGGCTAGGCTTGTATATTTGGACCTTGGAAGAGTAAGAGGTGACTTGATTGAAATATATAAGATCCTGAATGGTATTAACAGTGGATGTGGAGATACTGGTTGTCCTTGAGAGAATCTAGAACTAGGTTGTCACCATCTAAAAATAAGGGGTTGCTATTTGAGACTGATGAAAAGAATTCTTTTCTTGCAGATGCTCCTGAACCTTTGGAACTCTTATTCAAAAGGTGGTGGAAGCAGAGTGTGAATATTTTTATGACAGTAGCAGATAGGTTCTTGACGAGTTTGGGACAAAAGGTTATTGGGTTTAGGCAAGAAAGTGGAGTAATCTGATCAACTATGATCTTGTTGAGTGGCAGGGCAAGATTGAGGGCCTGAGTGGCCGATACCTGCACCTAATCCATTTGTAGAATGAAACCCCCACATGATATAAGAGCTATAAGTATAAGTATATAAGTAATATAGACCATAGAACAGTACAGGCTCTTTGGCCCACTCTGTTGTGCCAAACTTTTACCCTAATCCTAAATTCTATCTAACCTCCACCGCTACCTTATACTATCATCCATATGGCTATCTACTAGCTGCTTAAATGCCCCTAATGAGGCCGACTCCACTACCCTCTCCGGCAATGCATTCCACGCCCCGACCACTGAGTAAAGAACCCACCTCTGACGTCTCCCCTACATATGGATGATAATGGAATAGTTTAGTTTAGATGGGCTTCAGATTGGTTTCACAGGTCGGCGCAACATCGAGGGCCGAAGGGCCTGTACTGCGCTGTAATGTTCTATGTTCTAATGTTCTATGTTCTACATCTACCTCTACTCACTTTAAAACTATGCCCCCTCGTAATAGCTACCTCCACCCGAGGAAAAAGTCTCTGGCTGTCCACTCTATCAATACCTCTGATCATTTTGTACACCTCTATCAAGTCACCTCTCATCCTTCGTCGTTCTAAAGAGAAAAGCCCTAGCTCTCTCAACCTTTCCTCGTAAGACCTTCCCTCCATTCCAGGCAATATCCTGGTAAATCTCCTCTACACCTAATTAGCAGTTAACTGATCTTGGCCAGAGCTGCTTGCTGAGCACTGCAGTTTGATTTAATCCCTTACATTCAGGAATAGTCAGCTAGAGTTAACACTTTTAATCACTGTCTAATGACTCTTGCTAGATATACACATGTTTGGACAGGGCTTAATGCATTTTATCGCACAGTGCAGTTGCTTGTTAACTGTTTGCTCTGAAAGCTGACAAATAAAAAGAACACAAACAAATGAGGATTTGAGCCAGCATCTATGGAGACACAGAATGAACTTCATAAGTCAATACATTTGCACCAAACTGGAAGGTGAACAGTTTTTCTGTATATAGCTAGGGAAAAGGTGGTTGAGATTCAATAATTTCACAAAAGGAACAGCCTGACAAAAGCAATGTTGGTGCAATGACATCCTGAGAAAAAATGAACTTTCTGTTTTCTACAACAGTAATTTCTCTGGCTTATCCATTGTTAACTAGTTGGTACTAAGTTTAAACTGTGCACTGGTGCCCAGGAAGAACTGTATTGAGGCTGTACAGATGCATTTAACACTGAACAATACACCATTTCCCGAAGTGATGGGTCAGTACAGGCAATCCCCAGACACAAACGGGTTCCGTTCTTGAGTACGTTTGCAAGTTGATTGTATGCAAGTCAGGATGCAGTACAGGACAATATACAATAGCAGATTGTAAGTATGAGAAACATTCACATCGAATCTTTAGTATTAATATTAAAATACCCCTGGATGGGATCTTATTCATAATTAGGAGTGTTAGTATGTCAGACATGCACAAATCGGGGACCATCTGTATTTAAGTTACCACCAATGTATGTTTTTTGTGTGTGTATTTGTAACTAGTTTCCATACACCTGAAGTTACATTTTTGCAATAATGTTGAGATAATATATTTGTTGTTTCAGGGTAAAACATTCAGTATCTGGCACTTAAGCGATCTGCGTAGCAGCAACCTGAATTTATCTCTCTTCCTCTTTGGGAATGTCCACAAAGAGCACTGGAAAACAGAGAAAGGGACTGTTATTGGTCTACTGAATGCCAATCCTATGAAATCCAGGGATGGATCAGATGAGGTGAGTGAACAAAACATTCCTCAGTAAGACAAATTTAAAGCATTAAGCAATTCTCCTTTTTCTGTATAATTTGATGCTTTAAACATAATTCCAAGCATTCAATTGAGGATGCAAACTTGTTTAGAAAACTTTATTTAAAATAAAGAAACTTTAACAAATTGCATAAAATATTATCTTTACGTTTTTGTAGGAGAGTGATAAAACCGTGTCGATGATTGTTCCATTACCAACATCACTGAAGTTTGCTGCAGGCAATAAGCTTCAACAACTTTTATCTGTTCTTTTGTGATTATAGAAGACTATAGGATAGAAAAGGGCCCTGTGGGCCATTGAGTTAGCACCAGTCATAAACAAGCACCTGCCTATTCTATTCCCATTTTCCGGGACTTGGCCCATAGCCTTGGCATTACAAGTGCACATGATCATAGAATAGAATCCCTACAGTGTGGGAACAGGCCCTTCAGCCCAACAAGTCCACACCAGCCCTCGTAGCACCCACCCAGACCCATCCCCCTATAACCCACCTTGTCTACACATCCCTGAACACTGCGGGCAATTTAGCATGGCCAATCCACCTAGCCTGCACATCTTTGGACTGTGGGAGGAAACTGGAGCACCCGGAGGAAACCCACGCAGACGTGGGGAGAATGTGCAAACTCCACACAGACAGTCACCTGAGGGTGGAATTGAACCCAGGTCCGTGGTGCTGTGAGGCAGCAGTGCTAACCACTGTGCTACCATGCCACCAAAATACTAAATACAATTTAAATGTTATTAGAGTCTCTGCCTCGACCACTGTACAAGCAGATTCCGCCACACTCTGGGTGAAAAGAAAATCCTCAAATCCCTTTTTTTATTGTTTTATTCAGTTTTATTTTTATTTATATTTAGTCACTCCATAAGGAGTACCAGTAGTGGAGTAATTTTGAAGTAGCTCTGGTAAGTTATGCTATTCCAGTACATTTCAGTGGCTTCACCCGTTCCTGTTTTTATGATCCAGGTTTGTCTGTCTGTCGATCACCCACAAAAGATCCTGATCATGGGTGAAGCCTTGGACATGGGAACCTGCCGAGCTAGAAAAAAGAATGGTGATCCCTGTACCCAGATAGTAAACTTGGTGAGTCTGACTTTGTAACTGATTCATCAGCTAATTGTAGTTTACTAATGAGATGTAAATACATAGCCAGTTTTCAGTTGGAGTACTTCCTCTGGTTGGTATATCAAAATACATTTCATTCAAACGGATGTTTTGATTTTGAGTGTTGAATTGAGATAAAATAAGAGTACCCTTTGTTTTGGCAATTTGAAGAGACCAAGTGGAGCATCGAACCTGTCTCCATTAAATATATTCACCAATGGGACGTGAAGTTGCCTGGTTTTATTTTCACTTTTGTAAAACAGGAAAATGCTTGCAGTAATGGAAGGAAGATGCTTGCAACATTCTAATGACATGTTACTTGTTCTGCTTGTGTTTAAATAAACCAGAGAGGTAAAGGCTGTGCTTTATGTGACAGTCTGGGCTGGAGTGGGAGCTGTTGATGCAGTGATGTGTTTTGACCAGTCTCATAATTGCCAGCCCATATTTAAGAGGCAGGATAAATATTATTCTTCAAAACTAAGGATCAGAATTCTGATAATCTTCTTGAACTTTTAGTTTTATCAGTAGATATATGTTTGAGGACTTGTAAATGTGTATTTGTATGGCAACAGGATAACTATTCTAGTCAATCCACTGTTCTATTTACAACTTTGAAAATGAAAAGCTTTGAGATTTCAGTGTATCAGAACTCGGTCCAGGCAATAGATTAGTAAATTAGCAATTAGCAAAGTTGCAAAAGAAGTTGGATTGCTTAAATTGCCCTGTTATTTTCTCAAAGATGTGATGTTAAGTTTTCACAATGTCTCATTCCCAATGTTTTCTTCCAGTCAGTTATCATTAACCAGTTATTTAGTTAACCAGTCAGTTATATGTATACAAAAAGTCGCCATAGTTGTACCAGACCATTGGGTTGCTCTGAGAAAGACAACTGGTGGTGGTTTAACCAAAGGGTCACTATGCCTTACGGAAGGGGAGAGGTTAAGAAGGATGTACCTTCATGGTAACCTCAGCCAGTACGGGAATTGAACCTGTGCTATTGGCGTTACTTTGCTTTGCAAGCCAACCATTCCGCTAACTGAGCTATCTGACCTCCACTGACAACAGTGCCTTGTATTCTGCAGCACCTTTAATGTAATGCAATTGCTAAGGTGCTTGAAAGGAGTAATAAAACCAAATATGACTGAGTGACATAAGATATGTCAGAAGTCATTTTACGTTCAGAAGACCAAAAGCTTGCCCAAAGATGTTCTAAGGAAGGTCCTAAAAGGTGAAAATGAGATAGAGTCAGAGCAGGGAGGATCGTGGAGAGAATTGCTGAGATTAGGGGCTAGGCAACTGAAGGCACTGCCGTTAGTGGAGCAATTAAAATCTTCAAGAGAGCAGGTTTAGATGAGTGCAGATGTTTCAGAGTGTTGTGGGCCAAAAGACATTAGAGAAGGGGAGGAGCGAGCCACAAAATGGTAAGCAAATTGGATATGTCAAGTTTAAGACTGACATGTAGTAGATCTGAAATAAGTGCCATTTTGTACAACTTTATCATTATCACTAATTGTCTCTCATAACCATGTTCCAGTATACTATTGCAGAACATGTAATCACATTATATTGGTGCTGTATGGGCTGTAATGGTTATTTATTTTGACGTTTACATTTGGAAAACAATCATGTACTTTTTAATGAAATAGCAACCAGGCCTATTTTGGGGGCACTCTTGCTTCTAAGTTGGAAGGTTGTAGATTCAAGCAACACTCCAGGACCTAAGCACAAAAATCTGTACTTGGCATTCTTGTGCCGTATCGGGGAAGTGCTGCACTGTTGAAGGTACCATCTTTCCAATTCATCATTAAACCAAGACCTTGTCTACTTTATTGATCAGATGTAAACGATCCCATGATACTAACTTAAAAGAAAAGCAGAGGAGCTATCCTCAGTTCTGGACAATATTTATCTCTCAATCAGAATAACAAAAACAGATGATCTGGAATTACTGCATTGCTACTTGGGAAAGCTTTCTTTGTACGAATTGGCTGCCACATTTCCTATTTTACAACAAATGACCCACTTTCATTTGCTGCAGAGAGTCCTGAGATGATGAAAGATGTTGTGCAAATTCTAGTCCTTTTCTTAAAGCAGGCTGTAACAATTGGAGCTGAAGAGATTTTGATTCTTTATTCTTGGCTCTCAGTTTGAATTGGTTCAATTTTATCAAACCCAGCAGGTGGTGGCGTAGGATTTACTTCTGTTGGAAAAAAGATATCATAAGTAAAACACGAATTGAGTCATTAGTATTTCCAATAAGGAAAATGAGAGATTATTTTAGACTTTGCCTAATGTCAACAGTTGCTGCTTTTTAATGTTACCAGTCCTATTTTATTGATTTTTAAGTAGGGGCATGTTTTGCAGCAAGCCTGGAATAAGGGAATTTAAACAAGTGATTAGTTCCCATTCCTAGATGAAGGTTTTCACCCCTGCTTCTTTAATTATGTCATTAACTGGTATTGAGATAGGCTTAACTTGAACTTTGTCTTTTTACACTAACTTTTTATGTACCACCTTTGTTTTTTCAGATGGACTGTGAATACTGTGAGTACCATGTCAAGGCCCAGTACAAAAAGCTTAGTGCTAAGCGAGCTGACTTGCAATCCAGCTTCTCTGGCCATGCTCCTAACAAAATGCATGGCAAGGGTGGCAGTCTGAAAGAGAGGCTGTGCCAGCAGGGATTCCATTATGGAGGAGTAACATCAGCATCATATGCAGCCTCGGTGTAAGGAACTACTTCTCACAGTACTGTTGGTTACTAAATTAAATATTTGTCTGAACAATGATTTCTTTCACTGGATAAATTATTGAACTGGATTTGTGCTGGTTGGAGTCATACCTGGCACAGAGAAAGCTGATTGATTGTATTTGTTGGAGATCAGTTGGGCGTCCATGACGTCTCGACCGGAGCTCCTCAGAACAGTGTCCGAGGCCAAACCATCTTCAGCTACTTCATCACTGACCTTCCTTCTTCCATCATAAGGTCAGAGGCAGGGATGTTTGCTGATAATTGTACAATGTTCAGCATCATCAGTTGTCCATCTTACACTGTGCAGAAGTCATGATGGAATGTTCCCCACTTGCCTGGATGAGTGCAGCTCCAACAAAACTCAAGGAGCTTTTCTTATTAAACTCATTCACAGGATGTGGGCGCCTCTGGCTAGAATAGCTTTTCTTGTCCTTCCTTAAGAGGGCAGTTAAAAGTCAATCACATTGCTGCAGGTCTGGAGTCACATATAGGCCAGACCAGGTATGAAAGACAGATTTCCTTCCCCTAAACAATATTTGTGAATCAGATGGGTTTTTTTGACAATCGACAATGGTTTCATGGTTATCATTGGACTCCTAACTCCAGATTCTTTATTGAATTCAAATTCTACCATCTGGCATGGGGGGATTTGAACCCAAGTCCCCAGAACATTAGCTGAGTTTCTAAAAGAAATAGTCTAGCTATAACACGATTAGGCCATGGTCTCCCCATTGCTTGAAGCTTGACACAATCCAAGACAAAGCAGCCCGCTTGATAGGCATCACGACCACAAACATTCACTCTTTCTACCACAGATGTTCAATAGCAGCAGTGTGCCCCATCTACAAGATAAACAGCAGAAACTCACCAAGGCTTCTTAGACAGTACCTTCTCATTTACATGACCACTACCATTTAGAAGGACAGGGGCAGCAGATAAATGGGAACACCACCCTGGAACTCCCTCCATGAATAGTATTGTGAGTGAATTAAAATAAATATGCTGTGTAAGTTGGGCTAAGGATGGACAATAGAAACTGACCTTAATAAAAACCAAAAGAACTGCAGATGCTGTAAATCGGGAACAAAAACAAAGTTGCTGGAATAGCTCAACAGGTCTGGCAGCATCTGTGAAGGGAAAAACAGACTTAACGTTTTGAGTCCGGTGACTCTTAGAACTGGTTCCAGTTCTGAGGAAGCGTCACCAGACCCGAAACGTTAACTCTGTTTTTTCATTTACAGATGCTGCCAGACCTGCTGAGCTTTTCCAGCAGCCTTTTTTTTTGTTATAGAAGCTGACCTTGTCAGTGACACCCACTTTCTGTGAATTAATTAAAAAAAAATCATACAAGCAAGTTGATTTAGCTGCTATATGGTGCTGCCATGTTTTCAGTTCGCAGTGGGGAGAACAAGAAAGTCAAAAAGGGTGAGAAAAGAGCATTATGTCTACCCCATCAGGATGCTGTACAACAAGTTACACAATTTCTATCCTTCTAACTATCCAAACCCAACTCCTCCACCCCAAAATATTTTTAAAAGGCCTACAATATCTTCTGATGTAACTGATGTCAAATTCTGTTTGATAATGCTCCAATGAAGTGCTTTATTATGTTAAAGGCACTACGTTCATGCAAGATGTTGTTGCAGGCACCTCAGGAGCAATTTGATTATTCCTCTGCCACATTCTAATAGTTTCTAATCAACCTGTTCAAAAATGTTATTGCATACCTCTGCAGCAAGTGCGACTTGAAGCCTGACCTCCTAGATCAGAGGTAGAGTCACTACGTTGCACCACAGAATCCCTGTTCCTTATGTTCTAAATGATTGCAACTCCCCTTGAAACCCATGAAGTCCTCATAATTGTTAATAAATTGACAGGTTATCATTTGTAGCTAAGAGTGCTATAAACTATCCAGACTCATCAGTCAGAGGACTGCGACTGAGGAGGAAAAATATAGATCATCTATGTCCGTGTGCTATACCTACACTTTAAATGTGTATCCTCTAAATCTATGATCTCAAATAAGTACACTAATTGGGTTGAATGAAATCCTTTCAGTTAACCAATGGGTATTATTTTCTTTTCTGAACTGAAGACTATAACATGAGTGCCAGAGCAGGCAGCAGCTTTCTTGTGTGACCTTTGATAGTGGCTGTTAGGCTGTTAAGCATTGTAATTTCGCTGAATACCAGCATGGGTGCTGTTCACAAAGTGTCACTGATCACGATCAAGATTGGAAAACTCTTTGCGACAAAAGCACCTCGAGGTAAATTGTGATGACCTGAATGCTCCTTTCTAACTGAGCAGCATCCTAAGTGTGTGCAGGAACTAAAACTTGAGATCCTCTAGCGTCAATCCATTCCCTTAAGGACCAAAAGGTATTTATTAGCATTTCATTAAATCTTTAATAATAAATGCTTCTTGCTTGTGATTGAAGCAGCTGAAGCCATATTCAGTGACTTTTTAATTTGGTTTGTCCGTACACAACTGGGGAAATAAAAGCAAATCTGTAGTTGACAAAGAGTGCAAACTGAAATGCTTTTTAAGGTCATAAGTTCTTTTGGTTTTAATTTCAAGTTAATAACAGTTTTTACAGTTGACTTTTGTTTCTTTTTGTTTTCACAGTAGAGCAGCAGGTCCTAAGAAAAGTGTTCAGACGACCCTGACGCACATGGTAGTGAAAGGAGCAGATGATATTGTTAGAGAAACTAAGAAGAAGATTGGTAATGTGAGATAGAATTGCTTTTTGTGCTATGAAGTATTACGATAAAGGGCATAGCACTCTTGCAAAAGAGGAACTTAATGTACACTTTCCAGAAATAGAGAGCAAAAATAAGCTGCAAAAAGTGTTTTTTGTCGAAGAGAGGATAATCCCTTTTTGAGCAATGTCTGGAAGCACTGTGTCTGATCTCTATGATATGAACATTATGATCAGTACAAAGAGTGCAACGGTTCAAGGAGAAGGAGCAAATTGCTGCAGGTGCTGGAATCTGTATTGAAAACAACAAATGCTGGTGATTTCATGGAGAGAGAGCAATCTAACTATCAACATCCAATCTTGACCAGCACGTTACACCCCATCACCTCCAGTCCCCCATCCCACCCCCCAACTAAAGCATTAAGTGCTGCACCCTCTACACTTCAGCTCTGATGAAGAGTCATCTAGACTCCAAACGTTAGTTTGCTCTCTGTCCGTGGATGCTGTCTGACCTGCTGTGATCTCCAGCATTTGTTATTTCCAGTTCAAGGAGAAGGTCCACTAATCATTTTCAGAGCAACTAAGGTGCTGCTTTTCAGATGTGACGTTAAACAAAGGCCTTGCCTGCCTCCTCAGGTAGGCAGTCCAGATCTGTCGCACGATGTGGTAGAAGAGCAGGGGAGTTCTGCCTCAGTGTCCTGACCAAACTTTATCCCTCAATTGACATCCCTAGTCATAATCTCATTTCCATTCATGGGAGTTTGCTGTGTTCAAATTGAGACAACAAACTCTCAACCTTGCCGAAGACACCTATGTCTGAGAACAAACAGTTCTTATTTTCAAACAAACCTCTCTGGCAGAAAAATCCTGTTTGCAGAAGATGACATTTTTTAAAATGAAATACATAAACATTGATCGTAGCTTGTGTTGTGAATCAGTCTATATGTTCCTTCAAAGTGTGCACAATTCCTGAATGCAAGTAAATCAATTAGGGAAGATCTTGGGGCAGAAGGAGAGAATATTATACTTTTGCAAGACCTTTGTCCCAATAACACTTAGCATTCACCATAGCCAAAGATATCAGAGTCCAAATTTAATCAGGCTAGTATGTTGAGTTACTTAGATCAAAAGAATGAATGAAACCAGGAACAAGATTGAGAATGCAATTTTCTTGAGCAAAGTGGATTCCGCCTTCCATCACATCACTTTTATTTGGACTCCACTTAGGTTATCTACTTTACCTCCTTATATTGAATGAACCTGAAGTGTTTTGTGCCAGCACTAATGTCAGTCTCAGCCTGTTTATGATAAACAGAATGTTCCAAATCTAAAGGAGGCTGTCGGGGAAGGGTCACGAGAATTAGGCATTTTTAAAAAAGAGCTGAATTGGGAAGCACACAAGAATTAGGGAATTAGAGTCGTAGAATAATATAGCATGGAAACAGGCCTTTTGGCCCAAACGTCATATAAAACACTTTAACGTTCAATGTTATTTTGATGTTCTAAAGTGTAAATGATAATTCTGAATTGTCATACGTCACTAATAGATTTTCTGTGGAATTCCAGCAATTGCAAATGGGAAAGTGGTGGCAGGCTGCTCAGAAGATTTTAAGGATTTAATGGAAATGCCTACAGTTGGAGCCCTTAACCTAAAGAAACACTTAAGCAAGGTGCCTATGAAAGGTCAGCTTGCCACTTTTTTATTCTTCTTTTAATGAAACCTTTTTGTCTGAAAAGCTCAGCGATCAACACCAATCCCCTCAAAACTGTAGTAATACTTGCACCAAATGTCTCACAGCAGTTCAAGAAGGCAGTTGACCAACTTTAAACAATCAGTACAATTGAGCAAGTTGTCATTCATTGTTACTTGATTTTTCAGGCGGACCAGTTAATAATGCACAGTCAGGACCTTCCATTCTGTCAATATCTGCGTCTGAATTATTAAAGCAGCAAAAACGTAAAATGTTAGAATCACGTAAGAAGAGAACGGAAGAGTTACAAAAAAGGTACTGTTGACAGGCCAATAGTTGGACTGAGCAATATAAACTATACATTTATTTGTTAACTAGCTTTTTCTTCTTAACTTATTAAATGAAAGTAAAATTTTATAGTAAGATTTTTGGTATAGTGAAGCATATCAGGATGTAATAATGAGATTTAGCAGTGTAATGATTTTAGATAGAAAATGCTTCAATGTAATTTTTTGTTTTTTGAGTAACTGTTATGGATTATTCCATTACCTAACCGATACCGTAATGTGCCACACACAGCTAGCAGTTAGTTTTGTTAATTTTATCACTCACAGTGAAGCACACACAGAGGGAGGGCATTGATTGGATTCTTACCTTTGTACCTAATGACATTTATTGACTCGAGTTGAATGGTGTCAGGAAATACATACCTGTAATGTTTTACTCTGAATAAATCTGTCCCAGAAGTAATGGCTGACTTTCAATTCTTCCTTCATCAACTAAGTATCAGGAGTATTATAAAACTTACAATCATAACGAAACTTCTTCCTCCAGGTTTATGCAGAGCAAAAGTGAAAGTACCAGTCACACGTCTGGGCCTGGAGGGTTGTCTTCTCTCTCATCACCCAAAGTTGGAGCAGAGTTTCCCAAGGAGCAGAAATTAGCAACAACACCACAGTCACCAAAACTAGGCAGAGGCTTTGCTGAAGGGGAGGATATCCTATTTTTCGATACGTCACCACCTTCAGCACCAAAATTGAGCCCTAGTGCAGATCCCAAAAAGGTAAATTGTACCATTCTTGTGCATTTAAATATAGATTACACCCACTATTGTCATCCATCAGTGAGCAGACCTTGTTGCCGTATTATCTTGAAAATATATGTTTTTATTTAAAATGACTGGCTATCTAACATCTCCTTTAAGTTTAGGAAATGGCACTTTGAGTTCAACTAATTCATATACTGCATTTTAAATTCTGAGCATATCAAATATGGCATGTTTTTCTCTGATAGTAGAGATCAGAGACAGAACCTTCCATGTCCTGTTTGTGTGAGGGCTTTTACTTTGATGTTATCTAGATTCCACACTCTCTTTTTTGTGCTGATCTCATCATCAATGCGTGACTGGCTTGATGGAAGTCTAACTTAAGACACATATTTCTTTTTCTCTCATTCGCCTGCCTTTATTTCCCTGTCCAACAATACTTTATCTCTCAAATTTCCCTTAATTTCATTAATATTAGTCAGACTAAAATATGTGAATATTGGAGGTTCCCCAAATGAAGTATTTAATCATTTGGAACTGAGTTGTATTAATGATGGGCCGCAGTTTTATCCCTGCTCAGTGTAATTTAAATGAGCCAATCACAACCTGGTGTAATTACCCACAAAGCTCCTGGATGGGAACAACTGCCAAGAAACCCACTGCTGATGCTCTATCCAAAATGATTTCTTGGATAACTGCATGAGGGATTGAGATTGACTGTAATGTTCCTCTGACTCCACAAAGAGTACTAATGAAGTATGCTATTCAAGCACAAGTTATCCAAGACAAAATGATCCCTTCAAGTTAAAATAACGAGTACACTTTTGATTAGCTACTTGTGCAAGCAGGGCATTCGCTCCTATTTTCTCCATGCCCCGTAACATACCGCTTCCAAGTAAAACGGAAAAAATTGACTTGTCCTCTCCAATCCTGATTCTTTTCTTATTACCTTACATCAGCCAACTGTTTACTGACCTGTCAATGCAAAACGGTTGGCTAAAATCCTTAACTGAATTTTCAATTTATATTCTAGTTACTATGACAAACAAGAAATATCACTAGATTCTGCTTTGTGTTATTTTCAAGATGGCAGCTATCATTAAGCTACGTAAAAAAGGTGAAATTCTAACAAAGGAGGATCCCAACAGTGTGAAGAGGAAACTGTCCAACGCAGGAGAGATGCCTGTGCGGATGTTGGAGCGTATAGAGAAAAATCTATCTTCCATACCTGGTGAGTTGCAGCTGAGAGACATTCAGAGTCTGTTGTCCATTATCCCTTGATTTCTTTTCAGAATGGTCAAAATGAAGAATGTAGCAAAGTTATTTTGCTCTGCCAGCTCCTGATGGTTTTCTAGCATTTAATATTTTCCCTATAATGTTACAGTTAAGCCAGCTTTTTTTATTTTAAGTAAAAAGCATACTTGAAATTGCCAGGTGTTATTGCTGGTACTGGGCTTACCGTGAGAATTAAATGTATCTTTTAAGGAAGGAACCTTCACACAATTATGGAGTGGGACTGACGAGGTTACTCTTCAAAAAAGCTGACAGAAAATTAATGTAACTCAAAAAGGAGATGGTAGTATAGTCCATTTAGGTGTACAAAATGATCAGAGGTATAGATAGAGTGGACAGCGAGAGATTTTTTCCTAGGGTGGAGGTAGCTATTACGAGGCGGTATCATTTTAAAGTGAGTGGAGGTAGATATAGGGGAGACGTCAGAGGTAGGCTCTTTACTCAGAGAATGGGAGGGGCGTGGAATGCATTGCCAGAGAGGGTAGTGGAGTCGGCCTCATTAGGGGCATCTAAGTGGCTATTAGATAGGCATATGGATGATAGTATAAGGTAGGGGTGGAGGTTAGATAGACCTTAGGTTTAGGGTAAAAGTTCAGTGCAGCATCGTGCACCAAAGGGCCTGTACTGTTCTATGTTCTAATGTCACTCTGCAGGCACAAATTCTAATTCTACTATAGCCGGTGGTGGAATTTACATCCAATTAACCAATCTGAAATTTATAGCTAGTATTAGTAACGGTGAACATAACAACATCGATGGTCATACAAACCCGTCTAGTTCACTGATGTCCTTTAGGGCAGGCTATCTGCTGTCCTTAACCAGTCTGGCTTACGTGTGACTCTAGAGCCACAGCAATGCCGATGAATGTAGCATGCTATTGATTTCAATGTCACTTAGGGATGATCAACAAATGCTGACCTTGCCAGTGATGTCCACAACCTGTGAAAGAATAAAGAATTTCATGAATAGTCCCCTTCTATGCTGTATGATTCTAAACTAGTTTCAAATTGGGGATTGAGCATGGAGAAGATAAGACTGATTTAAGCAGGTAACAACTCACAATAAATCATAAGCTCGCTGACTTTAACTATGGGATTGGTCTTCAATTCGTATTCCTTTCCTAAAGGCATCCATTTGCCTCGAATTTGACTTCTTACTTAAAGGCTTGCTTCATATATCAGTAATCTTTGTGAAAGCAGAAGATCATCTCACTACATGAAGGATCTGTGATTATAAATATAGTCTAGTTAGCTTGTATTGCATATCTCGCTATGGTAAATCTGAAAAAAAATTGATTCCTTCCCTCCAAATTTATCTTCAATTTATCTTGTTAATTTTTAAGTAGACATTTTCCCAGAATTGATCTTGATATTTCTTGCTGCATTTGTATTACCACTAGGAACCAGTTGAAAGTTGGTAAATGGCAGCCGCTTGAGATTTTGAGTCATACTTCATACCGGTAAATGCAGCCAAAAGCAATGGGGAAGAATTGTTAAAGAATACTGGTCCAAAGTTACCAGATAAATGAGCTGTTATCAGACAAACAAGTATTAAACAGCCTGTCAAAGAGCAAACACTGAGATTCAAAAGTAAATTAAAATGCCACTGAGGGGGAAAATTAACTCAAAATTTTCTGAAGAAGGGTCCAGACCCAAAACATCAGCTTTCCTGCTCTTCTGATGCTGCCTGGCCTGCTGTGTTCATCCAGCTCTACACCTTGTTATCTCAGGTTCTCCAGCATCAGCAGTTCCTACTATCTCAAAATTACAACAGATTGTAACTCCTGCCATCATAAGAAATTCTCCCAGCACTGCCTTACATTCTTGTCAAATCACTTTTCTTAACCATTAATTATACTGATCGCTACCTACCCAATCCACATTCCGTTCAATCGTTCCAAATCCTGACACTGAAATCAAAGTAGTTCAATCATGAGAGTCATGTCAGCTCCCACACTAGATTTTGCACATAGTTTCAGGAAGAAGAAGTCTGGATAGTTACCATTACATTGCTTTAATCACCAGCCTCATTGTTCCAACAAGAACGATGCCGCATTTTTTATATAACGCTTTTAACACAATGTCCCCAGGAGTGTGATAAAGCAAGATGTGATAAGGAGATATTGAGTCACCTGGCCAAAGTATAGATTTCAAGGTGCGTCTTAAAAGAGAAACAAGTATTGTGGGGCGGAGGTAGATTTCAGAGATAGGGATTACATTATAACCCTATTGATTTTTTAATGAGTCTACCCAAGGCAAATTTGCATTCTAAACTTACTGTGCTTTACATTTATAACCTGAGAAATGTTCTCTAGGCTAGGTACATTTTTGGTCAATAAATAAATACCAAAAACCTAGCCACTATCCAAATGGAAATGAACCATTTTTGCTTCTAGCTTTGGACAATACATCAAGATAGAAAACCAACTTTGTATTTTTACATAATATGGATCTGCATCAAAATATTGTGTACATTGTACGTTGTACTGTAAATTGTGCAGTCCTAAAATGTGTTGGAAAGTGATAAATGTTGAATTATAAAAAGACAACAATAGAAATGATTATTTGGTAGTACAGACCCTATACATTGTTAAAAGAGTTAGGAAGTCGAAGCTCTTTACCTTGCACTGGTCAGGATTGAAATGCAAGAAACCAAATTTGGAAAGGAACAAAAATTTATACAGCATGAGAATGGAGTTCTGTTTGGTTGGCATGGAGATGCAAACTGCACTGTTAACTGTCAACCTTAATTTACTGATTGAACTCAGGCCAAGTAGCTAGAGTTATTGCTATGGAGTATGCAGCAGGGATTGACTGTCTCTTTCCTCATTGAAAAAGCTGCAGTGATTAGACAGCTACTGCAAGAAAGGGGTCTTATGTGTGAATATATGTAGCTTCTAGCACCATCTGTCGTGTAATTCCTAACACTGTCAGTATTATTTATTAAGTGCCGTCCAATAGCAGATTCAAATCTATGTCACAATATTAGAAGGAAGAAGAAAAACTGATTTGTTTTCAAATTATTCAATGTTTGGGGGGGCTGAGAAAAAGTGAAAAAAGTTAATCTTGTTTTTCTTGGCCACGTCCATACCACATCAGTTTTGTGAGAAGTGGCATGCCGCATGTATAATATTGCTAACCTCAAGTACGGAGCCACATCAACAATGCCATACTCTTAGTGATGGAAGAAACCACTAAAGTAAATATTGCTTAAGGGTTCACTTGACTCATGGGTGTTTGAATGTTTCCATTTCTCAAGTCAATCTTTTTCTTTTAATTTGAGTGTTTCAGGATGTTCACAGTAGCCTTTAGCATCATCTGAGGTATCATGAATGATGTTAATTATAGAGATGACAGGGTTTATTTATTATGTTACTACAGTACTAAATTCAGCAACACCGAAGTTTTCGAAAAGTAACCAGTCACAACACCTGCTGTCTTCCAATTTTCCTAAAAGAGCAGTGGTATTCATCAAAGAATGAAACAGTATCCTCCTGGGGCTTGACATTTGACTTTTCCCCCGCCCCATGCCCAGTTATTTATTCATCACCTTGTGTGTAGCAGCATTGGAAGATCACAAGATATTTCTGCTCCAAGCGAGAAGTGTGTATTCCTACATATGCTGTATTGGTGAAAGCAATTCTAAAATAAATAAACAATATTTGCTTCTTGGCAGGAGTTAATTTTATGCCTGGGTGCTCATGTACATTTATGTTTTCACTGCTGTCCAGCAGTTGTTTGTTGACATCCTCCCATTTTATCTGAATTTTCTTATTGAACTTTAATGCAGTTACAAACTGAAAAGCTTCTCACACGTGTGATGGAAATTTTTTAAGCTATCCATGACAATTGAATTTTCTGTTTTCTTTAACTCAAATAATTCACATTGTTTTTCTGTGCTGAGCTGTTTTGATTGAAGTGTAGTACCGTGCTTTCAGATTGCATTGCTTCACCCTACCACACATCTGTACTGTTGGCCGTATGTCCCCAAGCTGTTTATCTTTACGTCTGCCTTTTCTCCTGTCCTCATTTCTGATTGTTACTCCATGGACCCCTGTGGTTTGCTGTTTCTTTATGTGGGGTGGCTGACCAGGAAACTCTTCTGTTTTCACCTCCTACCATTGGGCATACCGGAAGCATTCGCAGGATGAAAATCAACCTTTTTGGCCATGTTGTAAACACACGTTACACGGCCAGTGAAACCTAATATGCAGCATGAACCCAAGGTATCTTGCCCAGATGCAGGAACGCTACTCACTGTGGCACATGGCTTCCTCTGTTTATTTGCAGAAATTTGCTATAATACGATATTTAATTGGACTCCAAATCATGATTATGGTAAAAATCAGCTGTGTATATAACTGCCTCAACTAGTCAGTCCTTGGGAATTAAATCACTGATGGAGAGGGAGTTCAAAATGAGTGTGTGCCATGTGAGATGTCAGGAAGTAAAGTCATTAATGTCATGAGAAACGTCTGTCCCACAAAAGAATTGAAATTTGCTGGGAGATGCAAGCAAAAGTATTCCTAACTATACAAGGATATTTGCAAGGCTTTTTAAAAAAAATTTGTCATTGGAAATGAACATTCCTGGCTAGGCCAGTGTTTATTGCTCATTTCTAAAAGCCCTGGGGAAGTTGATAGTGAGCTGTCTTCTTGAACTGTTGCATAGGAACAAGAGTGAACCATTCAGCCTTTCGGGCTTGATCTATCAATCACTTAGATCATGGTTGGTAATCTAACTCAATTCCAATTTCCTGCACCATCTCCATGTCCCTTGATGTCGTTAGTCTTGCGAAATCTAGCAATTCCTGTCTTGAATATGTTGAATGTTTGAACTTCCATAGTAGAGAATTCAAAAGATTCACCACCCACTAAGTGAAGAAATTCATCCTCATCTCAGCCTTAAAAGTCTTGCCTTTTTTTTATCAGAAATTATATCTCCTGGTTTTAGAGTCATCAGCTGGGAGAAACATGCTATCTACATCTACCCAGTCATGTCCCATAAGAATTTTATAGTTTTCAATGCAGTCACCTCTCCTACTCCAAACCGATAGAGATTATAAGCACAATCGTTTCGTATCTTCCTCATAAGACATTCTGGCCATCCCAAGGATTAATGGTGAACCTCCATTGTACTCTTTTTAGGGCAAATATATACTTCCTTGGAAAATGATATCAAAACAGTACACAATACTCCAGATCCGGTATCACCAAGGCCCTGTACAATTGCAGTAAGACATCAATACTCTGTACTCCTATTTCTAATTCTAATTCTTTACTTTTGTACCCAAATCACCTTGCAATGAAGGCCAGTGTACCATTTGCCTTCCTAAGTA
This sequence comes from Rhincodon typus, assembly GCF_021869965.1. Classification (NCBI taxonomy): domain Eukaryota; kingdom Metazoa; phylum Chordata; class Chondrichthyes; order Orectolobiformes; family Rhincodontidae; genus Rhincodon; species Rhincodon typus. The sequence continues at coordinate 46,421,925 of NC_063353.1, read as the reverse complement.
CGTGCGACACCGACATGCTAGCATTTAATATTGTATGAACAAGGACACCAAGTCCAGACTGCCAGCACTTCCCAACCACTCTCCATCTAAGAAATGTTGTGTCTTTGTGTTTTTTTGCAGTAAAGCAGATAACTTCACACTTATGGCAAATGGAATATATTCTTGCCCATTCACTTACCTTGTCCATATAGTGTCCCTGCACCCACAGTGTAATGTTCTGGACTTACAACCCAGTGACAGTGAAGGAATGCTGCTATAACCTAAGTTAGAATGATGTGTGGCTTAGGAGGAAACTTGGACGTTATGGATTTCCTATTCATCTGCTGCCCTTGCTCTAGGTCTTACAGGTCACATGTTTGGAAGGTGCTGTTGAAGGAGTTTGGACAGGTTGCTGCAGTGTGCATCACTGCTGCCACAGTGCGTTGGTGGTGGAGAGGATGAATTGTTTAAGTTGCTAGTTGCGCTGCCAGTCTTGATGACTGCTTTGTCTTAGATTGTATTGATCTCCTTTAGTGTTGTTGGAGCTGAACTCATGCAGACAAGTGGAGAGTATTCCCTTCCCTACTTGTACCTTGTCAGTGATGGGCAGACTCTAGGGAGTCAAGTGATGAGTTACTGGTTGCAAATTTCTGGCTTGCTCTTTTAGCTACAATATTTGTATGGTTAATCCAGTTCAATTTCTGGACAACAGTAAGCCCCAGGATGCTGCTGATAGGGGAATTCAGTGATGGTGATGCCATTGCATGTCAAGAGGAGATGATTAGATTCTTTCTTGTTGGAGATGGTCATTAGTTGGCTTTTGTCATAAATGTGACTTACACTTGCCCAAGCCTGTCTGTGTAGTGGTAGATATCACCATTGAGACATAAAATCCATCAGAATGTAAAAACTTATTGGAAGAGAAATTAAGAATTGTTCAGGCCTCTGATAAACTGTTCTTAGCAGTCTTGCATCACAGAAACCTTTAGGGGTTTAATTGGCTCTTCAGTATGTACTGGTCATGTAATGTAAATTGTCATGAATGAGGTAAGTAAATCATACATTTTAAAACAGAAAATTATTCATCTCTTTACACTATTTTATGTGAAGCTTCTTAGTGTCCAAACATCTTTCAAAAACTATCTCTCTCTACAGATGAGGGAGATGATGAACCAACTTTAAAGAAGCACCGTGCACAGCTGGAGTACCTGGACTCAGAAGAGTTTCAGAAAATACTGAATGCACGATCGAGACATGTTGGCGCAGTGCAAGAGGTGTGGCCAGTCTGTCTCTGTTCCTCCTGTCTAACTGCAGCGCTGTACATTATGGAATGAGGCCAATTGTGGTTTATGTTCAGGCCATGTTTTTCCTGTTAAAACTCCACTGACTAATCATATAATGGCAGTCTGTGTTCCACTCTAAAGAGACAAGGAACTTAATCATATTTGCTTTTGCAACAAGGCATTTATAATCTGGCACAGAAACAACACTTAACTCAGACATTTTGCAGGCTATAAAATGTGCACATTTGCAAAAGACTCAGGACTCAAAGAAATTGCTCAATGTGTACACCTACTTCTGCCCATCAACATTCTTGTACTTGTATCTCTGAAACTAAAAGTTCAGATCAGTCCTTTAGAATTGAGCAATAATATCGGTACAAGGAAGGAAACGTGAATGACATTTTTTAAGCACCTTATCATTTGTTAGTTGCAGACCTTTCTTCATGTGCATTTAAATGAAGGATCATGAAAAGTTCAGTTGTAATTCTGCCCAAAAATGTTCATAAACTTCATAAGATTGTGGTACTTAGCTTAGCACAATAAAGATATCCTTTGGACTTTGTGACAGAAAACCAGAGTGCATATATTTAAAAGATACTGACTTCTAGGGGATTGAAAGAACTTCTGTTTCCTTGATTAACAGATGTTCAGCAAAATTAAAGCAAAATACTGCTAGTGTTGAAGATGTGAAATAAAAATATAAAATGCTGGAAAATCTCAACAGGTCTGGCAAAATCTGTAAAGAGATAAACAGAGTTAGTGTTTGAAGTCCAATATGATTCTTCTTCTGATGTTTTTTCCCTCTGAATGTTCTGTAAGCCCCTGTTTAATGGTGTTCCATTTTACATTATTTCAATTCCAATACTGCTCATTTAATGGGGCCTATATTCCCATGAGTCACGAGATTAAGTTTCAAGTCACTTTACGTTACTACGAGGCTGGGACACATGATCCGATCAGCACTTTTGCTGCAGCATATGCTGGCCCCTAACCCCACTATTGGTGTCGACCCTCTTACTTGAGGCCTCTCCCTGACAATACAGCACTACCCCAGTACGCCACAGGAGTGTCAGCCAAGATTCTTTGTTCAAGGTCTGGAGAGGGACTTAGTCATCGATTCATACAGCACGGAAATAAATCCTTTGATCTAACCATAATCTCAACCTGAACTGTTCCCACCTGCCTGTGCTTGGCCCATATCCCTGTAAACACTTCTTATTCATGTACTTATCCAAATGTCTTTTAAACATTGTAACTGTACCTGCATCACCATTTCCTCTGGAAATTCATTCCATACATGAACCACTCTCTGTGTAAAGAAATTGCTTCTCCTGTCTTTTTTAAATCTTTCTCCTTTTTAGCTTAAAAATATGGCCCCCTACTCTTGAAATCCCCCACCCTAAGGAAAAGATACTTGCCATTCACCTTATTTATACCCCTTATGATTTTATATACCGCTATAAGGTCACCCTTCAACCTCCTATGCTCCAGTGAAAAAAGTCCCAGCCTATCCAGTCTTTCCTTATAACTTAAACCCTCCAATACCAGCAATATCCTGGTAAATCTCTTCTGAACCCTCTCCAGCTTAATAATATCCTTCCTATAACAGGGCAACCAGAACAGAACAGAGTACTCCAGAAGAGGGCTCACAAACGTGGTGTACAACCTCAATATAATGTCCCAACTCCTATACTCAAAGGTCTGAACAATGAAGGCAAGCGTGCTAAATGCCTTCTTAACCATCCTATCTATACGTGATGCAAACTTCAAAGAATTATGTACCTAAACCCCTAGGGGTCTCTGTTCTAAAACTTTAAACAGGACCCTACTTTTAATTGTATAAGTCCTGCCCTTGTTTGGTTTATGAAAATGCAATACCTTGCATTTATCCAAAATTAAACTTCATCTCCCACTGTCGTAGAAATGACTAGTCAAGTGGCGATTCGTTGAACATTAACTAGGTTATTGCTTGCATGCAAGGAGAGTCGACAAACAGCGCTACTAGTAACCCTGCAAGACAAATCTAAAACAGGCAGTTACAGTTGCATTTTTTATACATAAATCATGTTTCCTCATTGTCCAGTTACATCTTGATCATAAGCCTTACCAACACAATGAACCAATCACCTTATGACATTTACTAATAACGTTATCTACTTTTGAGCTTAGCAGCCATCTGCCAAGTGTGGTTTTTGAAGTTAAAGGCTTTCTGCTCTCTGCTGCAAAAGTCTTAATTTTAGAGAAGCCACGAGTGATTTTTAGGTGTCATGTACATGACTCTCAGCGTGTATATATTTTTTAAATCTTACTGTGTCTCAGAGTTTTCCTGTTTTTGACTGAGTGGACTTTTCTGTGGTTTCTAGTATCTAGAGCATTCAGCTGTTTTGCTGCCATTGTAATCTTTGCTTAACTGACTGGGGTATTTTGTCCCCATTTAACATTATCCTTCCACATCAGTCTTCAGCCCCTTTACCCAATTGATCAAGATCTCTTTGTAAACCTTAGATAATCTCCTTCATTGTCCACTATACCACCAATCTTGGTGTGACCTGCAAACTTACTAACTATCCTTCCTATATTCTCATCCAAATCATTTATATAACTGACAAAGAAAAGTGGACCCAGCAGCGATCCCTGTGGAACACCACTGGCCATAGGCCTCCAGTCCAAAAAATAACCCTCCACCATCACTCTGTCTCCTGCCATTAAGCCAATTTTGTATCTAATTGGCACACTCACCCTGAATCCCATGACTTGAATTCACAATTTCCTTATTCCAAGGCAAGATGCTACCGATTAAATGGAGGTAGCACTAATCCATTGCTGCTGCATTGACTTGGTTGCCATCTTTCAGAGCATTAAACTATCCCCCAACTACTCTTTGAGCTGGTTGTAAAAGATCCCTTTGCACTACTTAGTAAAACACAGGGGTTTCTTCTGGTGCCCTGGCAAACATTTAGCCCTCAATCAAACCATCAAAACCAAATATCACATATAACCTTTTTGCTTTTTGCAGTACCTGGTACGTAAAATGGCTGCCATGTATCCCCTACACTACAACAGTTCATCACTTGATGGTTTACTGCTGTGAAGTGTTCTTTTATACCCTGTAACCATGGAAGACACTCTGTAAATGCACATTTTTTTAATGTAAGTCGAAGTTTAAAATTTCAAAGCAATAGTAGGTAATTAATTCCTTATAGTTTCCTGGGTTCCCTCCTGGGGAGGCAGTGGTGTAGCGTCACTGTCACCTAGGCTAATGCAGTGAGGACATGGGTTCAAATCTTACCATGGCAGTTGGTGAAATTTGAATTCTGCACAAATCTGGAATTTAAATAAAGAAAGTGTAATGGCAGCCGTTGTCAATTGTTGTTAAAGAGCCATCTGGTTCACTAATTGCCTTTAGGAAAGGAAATCTGCCATGCTTACCAGGTCTGACCTCAGGCGGCACATTGGCTAAGTGGTTAGCACTGCTACCTCACAGCACCAGGGACCTGAGTTCAATTCCACCCTCAGGTGACTGTGGAGTTTACGCATTCTCCCCATGTCCTCCAGGTGGTCCAGTTTCCTCCCACAGTCCAAAGATGTGCAGGTTAGGTGGATTGGCCTTGGGAAATGTAGGGTTACAGGGATAAGGTAGTGGATGGGTCTGGTTGGGATGCTGTTCAGAGGGTCTGTGTGGACTTGATGGGCAGAATGGCCTGCTTCCATACTGTAGGGATTTCATGACCTACGTGTAACTCCAGACCCACAGCAATGTGGTTGACTCTTCATTAACCCTGTGGACAATTGGAGATGGTCAATAAATGATGGCAAATAAAAAAAATTGTAGCCAGCCTTGCATTGGCTCATTTAAATACACAATCTAATAAGGTATGGTTTATGGAACATATTTATTTGTGCTTGTTTTGCAGTTTGGTGATTAAGTGATTTTTACATGAACATGTATAACTTAACAAAAATATTAACTGTGATCTGGTATAAGGATTGAGAATTGTCGTATATTTCAACAGGTAGAGGCGGAGTTTCAAGAGCAATACTTCGAGCCACTAGTGAAAAAAGAGCAAATGGAAGAAAAGATGAGAAACATCCGTGAATTGAAGTGCAGAGTAGTAAGCTGTAAAACGGTGAGTGAATTTAAGAGGCCAATGAAGAAGTGTATATGTGACCATTTAAACGGTGAGTGAATTTAAGAGACCAGTGAAGAAGTGTGTATGTGACCATTCTCTGCTCAGAATAAAAGAACTCAATTGTATGCTGTGCTACAAATTAAATGTTCCAACAGTATGATAAATTTGAGTCTGTTTTTATACCATTGATAAACAAGGCATTTTGCAAATCTGATATAACTTCCCACTAGTCATATTTTCAACAATGTATGAATCGTTTGGGTTAATGACTTGCCTGAATAGGAGAGGTACTGGTTGACATGTCTACTCCACTAGTCTGCTTTACAACCACTAGCATTGCACCCTAAGATTTATGAAACAATACCCAAAGAATACAATATTGAAAGACAAAAGTAGATTTTAAAATAGATGAACTTTTCTTTAGGCTCGAAATGCATCCGTTTTAATACTGGAGTTTAATAAACCAACTTTCAACACAAGAGAACTACAGGACAACTGCCATTCACCACTAACCATTGTGCCCACTCTTATTTTGCCTCATGGCCCCAAATTCTCATAGTTGTATTTCAGAATCGAAGAATTCTTGGAAGATGTGGGAAAATGTGACGTTATGCAGTTTGACAGGAAGAACAAAGAAGCTGAATGTTACTTAAATGCAGAAAAACTTCAAGCCACAGTACACCGGGATTTGGGAGTCTTGTATGAATCACAAAACATCAGCAAGTTCAGTTAATAGAGATGGCAAATGGAACCGTATGGCAAAATAAATTGTATTTTAGTTTAGAGGGAATGGAGTATAAAAACAGCGAGGCCTTGCTCAAGCTACACAAGATACTGGTCAGACCAGAGCAGAGTTTAAGGAACGATTTACTGATATTGGAGCAGTCCAGAGAAGGTTCGTTCGACTGATACTGCGTATGGAGGGACTATCTTATTAAGAGAGGCCAAGTAGTTGTGCATGTACTCATTGGAATTTAACAGAATCAAAGGTGACCTTATTGAAAAATACAAAATTCTTAAACGACTTGACAGCTTACATGTGGAGGGGTTGTTTCCCCTTGTGAGAGAGTCTGAACCAGAGGATACAAACTCCGAATAATGGGTTCCATGTTTAAGACAGATGAGAATTTTCTTCTCTGAAGGTAGTGAATCAGTGGAATTCTTTTCCGCAGAGGGTTGTTGAGGCTGGGTAGTTAAGTATATTCAAGGCTGAGATAGACAGACTTCTAATCTGGAAGGAATCAAGGGTTATGGGGAAAAGCAGGCAAGTAGAGCTGAGGATCATCAGATCAGGCATGATCTAACTGAATGGCAGAGCAAACTCAATGGGCTGAATGGCCTACCTCCACTCCTATTTCCAAAAGGTCTAGTACTATTCTTAGCTCATCTTCACCCCACCTCTCCCTATCACTATAGCCTCCTCCAATCCTGCATCCTTATGGTACTTCTTGTCCAAAACCGGCTTCTAATGCATCGCTGTCTTCCTTCACTCTGTTGTTAGCGGCTATATCTTTGCTTGTCTGAATCGTAAGCTTTGGAGTTTCCAAAATCTTTCTGCTTCTATATCATTCCATCCTGTTTTAAGATCCTCCTTAAAGCTTACCCCTTTGGACTTGCTTTTGGTTACCTGTCCTGATGTGTCCTTTTCATGACTTTTCATTTTTTGACTGATAACTCCTGTGATGAACCTTCTGCTGGTTTGATGCGTATTAGGTGCTATGAAAATGCGAGTTGTTGACATGGTCCTTGATTTATTAGTCCTAATGTCATATCAAGACTCTGATCGGATTATTCACCAATTATTGCAGTATCGTTGAAAGCCTCCAACTCGGATCAGTTTGAGGCAGATCAACCTTGATTGTTGCAAGGTGCAAAGATAAGAGAATGGAAGAAAATGTTTTTTTTTCCAAAAGAATCTCTGATTGTCACAGGCAACCTGAGTGGAAATACTGCTTTTGCAAGATAGAAACATAGAAAATAGGAGAAAAATTGACCATTCAGCACTTCAAGCCTGCTCCACCATTCAGCATGATCAACGTTGATCATCCAACTCAGTCCCCTGTTCCAATTTTCTCACCATACCCTTTGGTTTCTTCACCCCCAAGAACTATATCTAACTCCTTCTTGAAAATATTCAAAGTTTTGGCCTCACCCACATAATCGACCAACTGTTCAGTTCACACCCAGGTGCAAAATACATATTTTCTTCAATATTTTCAAATTTATTTAATTGTTTCTTTGAGATAGGTCACTTATTCTTGGGGGGGGGCGGAGATTAGCTTCAAAGGTACAAATTAAAAGTGACTGAATGATGTTAGTTGATTCGTTGTTTACTATATCCAGTGTTTTATGTTTAAGATGCAGAGGCTACTTAATGGTTAGCACTGCTGCCTCACAGCACCAGGGACCGGGTTCGATTCAACCCTCGGGCGACTGTCTGTGTGGAGTTTTGCATGTTCTCCCTGTGTCTGTGTGGGTTTCCTCTGGGTGTTCCAGTTTCCTCCCACAGTCCAAAGATGTGCAGGTTAGATAGATTGGCCATACTAAATTGACCATAGTGTTCAGAGATGTGCAGGTAGATGGGAAATGCAAGGAGGTGGGGTGGGGGAGTGGGGGGTGATGCTCTTCGGAGGGTCGGTGTGGACTCAATGGGCCAAATGGCCTGCTTCCACACTGTATGGATTCTATGATAAATTGATGGGGATCATAGAGTTTCTGTATAACTCCAACCATTGCAGATATAAAATATGCTCACTTCAGTTGTGTTCTGCCAGGCAGTACATAATGATCAATGTTGTTCTAGAGGTGACCAATGAAAAATGGATTGATAAAAGCCATAGCTGTCAGTTTTGAATCAAATACCCTTGAGAGAGCTTTTTAGGATCTATATGACACATGCATCTGGATTCTGAAGTAGAAATAATGATGATGTTATTAGCACTCATCGTATTAAAAATATAAACCAGACAGAAACCTATAGCAGCCAGATATATGTAAGAATCTTGTAAATCATTACATCCAGTTTTCTTGTTAATGAAAGGACTATCTCAGAGGTCCAGGTGTAGATAGAAACAAGGCAGCTGAGTACCAAGATGCCCATTTTTTTTTTCATGCTTTATTCTGTCTTGGCATTGGAATGATTATAAGCTAATAAGAGTTCAAGTGTGTGAAATCCGAGATCCTGAGTCTCTAGCCTGGTTTGGGTGGGCAGAAGGGTACACGGCATCTTTTCTAGTTGGACTGTTCAAATAATAGTGAGGCTAACTTGGTGTCCAACACATGTATGATCGTAGGAGAAAATCAGCTACATTTTCCTTCTCTTTTATCTCTGACTTAATCTCATACACTTGGTTAATTCTGCTCATCAATTCTATGTTCCACTTCCATCTTGCTTTTGTAGTTTAATTGAATTTATTAGGTCCACAAGATGGCCAAACTTGACACCGCCCAACTTAAGACAGAAGTAGACAGGTGACTGAAAGCTTGAGCAACCTGAAAGAGGAGGGAGTGGCTTATGGAGAGAGTCCCAGAGTTTACGGTTTAAGTTGCTGAAGGCGTGACAGCAATAACTGGGGAACACAAGAAGCCAGAATTAAAGGAGCACGAGCTCTTGGAGATTTGAGAAAAGAAACACAGCTCAAAATTAAACAAAAATTAACTGCATGATTCGTTCTTGGCTGCAAAATTTATCATACCTCAACTTTAACCTTAAAGCTATATTTTTCTTGAAAGTGTGTTGAATCATCAAAACCGAAAGCAGGAAAATCCTATGTTACTTGTACTGTAATGTAATTAAAATATATACTGTTTTATGTAGAGAACAGCGCATGTTCAGTTTAGTCATTTGCAGAAAATTATGCTTAATAGATTTCAGAAATTCCTTAATACTTTGAGGATATTGTTCTTAATGAGAAAATAGCTTTCTCATACCTTCCTATAAGCACACTCAGTCCAATGTCCTTTTTTAAAATAACCCTTGTCTTCCTCCAGATGGCTCGAATTGTAAACCTGATTTCCACTCATCCAACTGTGTTCATTATAAATTCCAATGTTTCGTGTTTTTCTGCATTTTTGTGTCCCGCTTTTCATAATAAACCAGACATTTTTAAAGTCATAAAAACGTGATAATAGATTAAATCTGTTAGCAGAGAGGAAAACAAGGTTATGCAAGCTATTTAAATTCCAGATAAGCAACAGATTGTGTGACCAATTGTTGAATTCTAATATTTTGATCCATGCTTTGTGGAAACAAGAGCCTGTTTTTTAAACAGCCCAGATTTTACAGTGGTCAAGATAACAAAACTATGGATTTATTCCCTATTGTGTGTGCCGTTGTGGTCACCAGAGGCTATAACCAATGAGGAATTATTGAATTACTGAGTATTACGTTCCCATTCTTATTCTTAGGATTAAAACCCCTTGAGAGAGGTGAACCTTGTTGAATGAAGTGCAACTGGGTTTTGAATTGAAGAAGTTCATATTTACTGCCTTAGTTTTCTCATGACATTTTAACTTCCATTTAAAATACCGTGCATTTCTGCCATCATTTATTTAACTATGAGTAAAATTTTAAAATAAAGGCAGGGACCCATCGGTTTTTTCACTTTCCAATTTACTGTCTGTGAAACTGCTCCTGTGATTGGCTGTGTATACTGCTGCTACATGCCCGGAGATCCCTTTGACTTGGCTCTAGATTCAAGATGACAGCAGGAAAAGGGAAATCCACACCATAGATCACTAGATCTTTCTGGGCATCTTTTTTGAGGTCTGCAGCATATGCCTTATTACTTAGTCTTGTTGCTGACTGCAAACTTCAGGCAATCAGTTTGGGATAATACCTGTTAATGTGAGGGAACTTGACAATGTGGCTGAGTTCAAAGGCCCATTAAATGCACAATATGTTACAGTGGTGCTTGTTTTTGTACAAGAATGTTGAGGTATATTGTAACGTAGTTATATGTTAAAATAGTTGTGTGTTACAGGATTAATAACCCAGGGAATATTCAAATTCCGTCCAGAGTTTAAAAGACCCTGTCAGTAAAAGGGACTGTGAAATTGTCAGATTGTCATAAATAAATAAATGTTTCACATGTAGAAGGAAACCTATCTGACCTATTCTGGCATATATGTGACTCCAATCTGATACCAATGCGTTTAAATCACTGCAAGCAGGCTGCTGCCATGTGTCAAACTACAGGAAGAAAAATAATTGAATGATCACGTGGTCTGCTTATCCAGCAGCACAGTGGGCCTATTTTCATAATACAGGCTGCAAGAGCTCATGGAGGTAGTATACCACCCCTAGACAAATAAAGATTAACAATAAATACATTGACGCGTACATCTGTAGAAATTTTCTTTTAATTGCACGATTGATTGACATTTCTCTTGAAAGGAAATTACTTAATTGCTTACGTAAGTAGGTGCAGTGAAGAGTCTTCCTTAAGTATTTTGTTTTGGTAATTTTATCATTGTAAAATGTGTAATCTTATCAGAACTGAATTGAACTGTTTCCCTGCTTCAGAGCAAGGAATTCTGTAAATGTTTATGCAAGTATAAAGTAGGTAATAGTTTCCTCACTTTTTTTTAACAGTGCAGATATTCATATTACAAACCACTGGAGATGTGTGTTAGTGAAAACCATGATTACCATTGGCATGACGCAATCAAACGCTTCTTTAAATGCCCATGTGGTAACAGAGCAATAGCATTAACAAGATTACCAAAGAAAAGCTGCAGGTATGTATGTGGTAGGCTGGTGGATGAGAAAAATGAAAATGTTCTGAAATTATCAGTTCAAGATTTCAATTCACTGTAATTGAACTTGGTTCAATGGAAATTTTAATCAACATATTATGAGTAATCTATCATTAATAATAAAAATAGTATAACTCCAATGTTTGTACTGGACTATTCAGAACCTTCAAATATGATCCAGGTTGTCCACATCAGTTCAGTCAGTCTCTTTACCATGGATGTGCAATCCCTTTACACATCCATTCCCCACCAGGGCTCTCCGCTTCTTCCTGGCTCAAAGACCTGAACCATCCCCACCCACCACCACCCTCCTCCGCTTGGCCGAGCTTGTCCTCACCCTCAACAACTTCTCTTTCAACTCCTCTCATTTTCTTCAGGTAAGAGGGGTTGCCATGGGTACCTGCATGGGCCCTAGTTATGCCTGTCTTTTTGTGGGGTATGTGGAACATTCCTTGTTCCAATCCTATTCCGGCCCCAACCCACAACTCTTTTTCCGATACATCGATATCGTCAGTGCTGCTTCCCTCTCTCGTCTGGAATTGGAAGACTTCATCAATTTCGCCTCCAGTTTCCACCCTGCCCTCACTTTCACCTGGTCTATCTCTGACTCCTCCCTTCCCTTCCTCGACATTTCTATTTCTATTTCTGGGGATAGACTGGCCACTAATATCCATTACAAACCCACTGACTCCCATAGCTACCTGGACTATACATCCTCGCACCCCACATCCTGTAAAGACTCCATCCCGTTCTCTCAGTTCCTCCGTCTCCGTCGCATATGTTCAGATGAGGCCAGCTTCGACAAGGGAGCCTCCGAAATGTCCATCTTCTTCCTCAACCAAGGTTTCCCCAGCTCCATTGTCGACAGGCCCCTCAACCAGGTCCGATCCATCTCCCATACTTCAGCCCTCACCCCTTCTCTTCCCTCCAGCAACAGTAATAGGGTTCCCCTTATCCTTGCCTACCATCCCACCAGCATCCACATCCAGAAGATCATTAGACACCATTTCCGCCACCTCCAGCAAGGTGCCACCACCAGATACATATTCCCTTCCCCTCCCCTCCATTGTCCGCCTTCCGCAGGGACCGTTCCCTCCAGGACACCCTAGTCCACACTTCCTTCACCCCCAACACCTCCCCTCAGCCCTACGGCACCTTCCCCTGTAACCAGCAAGGGTGCAACACCTGCCCATTTACCTCCTCCCTCCCCAGTATCCAAGGGCCCAAACATACCTTCCAGGTGAAGCAACACTTCACCTGCACTTCCCAGAATCTAGTCTACCGCATTCGCTGCTCACAATGTGGTCTCCTGTACATTGGGGAAACAAAGCGTAGACTTGGCGACCGCTTTGCAGAACATCTACGTTCTACTCACAAAAAAGACCCTGAACTCCCTGGTCGACCCATTGTCTCCGCCTGCTCCTGCCCCACCGAACTTGGCTCCACCTATCTCGACTCCATTTTCTCCCCCTTGGTCCAGGAACTCCCTACCTACGTCCTTGTCACCACCCACGTCCTTGTCACCACCCACTCCCTCCACCTCCTCCAAAACTTCCAATTCCCTGGTCCCCAACACCTCATCTTTACCGTGGACGTCCGGTCCCTATACACCTGCATTCCCCATGCAGATGGCCTAAAGGCCCTCCGCTTCTTCCTGTCCCGCAGGCCCGACCAGTCTCCCTCAACTGATACCCTCATCCGCTTAGCCGAACTCGTCCTCACCCTCAACAACTTCTCTTTCAATTCCTCCCACTTCCTACAGACAAAGGGAGTGGCCATGGGTACCCGCATGGGCCCAAGCTATGCCTGCCTCTTTGTAGGTTACGTGGAACAATCCCTCTTCCGTAGCAACACTGGCCCTAAACCCCACCTCTTCCTCCGTTACGTTGATGTCTGTATCGGCGCCGCCTCGTGCTCCCACAAGGAGCTCGAACAGTTCATCCACTTCACCAACGCCTTCCACCCCAACCTTAGGTTCACCTGGACGATCTCTGATACCTCTCTCTCCTTCCTGGACCTCTCTGTTTCCATCTCTGGCAACCACCTGGAAACCGATATCCATTTCAAGCCCACCGACTCCCACAGCTACCTAGAATACACCTCCTCCCACCCACCTTCCTGCAAAAATGCCACCCCTATTCCCAGTTCCTTCGCCTCCACCGCATCTGATCCCAGGATGAGGCATTCTACTCCCAAACATCTCAGATGTCCTCCTTTTTCAAGGACCGCAACTCCCCCCAAGTGGTCGAGAACGCCCTCGACCATGTCTCCCCTTTTCCCGCAACTCATCCCTCACACCCCCTCCCCACAATAACAACCAAAACAGAATCCCCCTCGTCCTCACATACCACACCTCTGGATCCAACGCATCATCCTCCGACACTTCCGCCATCTGCAATCTGACCCCACCACCAAAGACATTTTTCCGTCCCCACCCTTATCTGCTTTCCAGAGGGACCACTCTCTCTGGGACTCCCTCGTCCGCTCCACACTCCCCTCCAGCCCCACCACACCCAGCACTTTTCCCTCCAACCGCAGGAAGTGCTACACCTCCCCCCTCACCCCCATCCCAGGCACCAAGAAGACTTTCCACATCAAGCAGATGTTCACCTGCACATCTGCTAATGTGGTATACTGTATCCGCTGTTCCCGTTGTGGCCTCCTCTACATCGGGGAAACCAAGCAAAGGCTTGGGGACCGCTTTGCAGAACACCTACACTCGGTTCGCACTAAACAACTGCACCTCCCAGTCGCGAACCATTTCAACTCCCCCTCCCATTCCTCAGACAACATTCCATCCTGGGCCTCCTGCAGTGCCACAACGATGCCACCCGAAGGTTGCAGGAACAGCAACTCATATTCCGCTTGGGAACCCTGAAGCCCAATGGTATCAATGTGGACTTCACAAGCTTCAAAATCTCCCCAGCTTGTCCCGCCTCCCTAACCTGTCTTTCCTCCTACCTATCCCCTCCTCCCACCTCAAGCCCCACCCCCATCTCCTACCTACTAACCTCATCCCGCCCCCTTGACCTGTCCGTCCTCCCTGGACTGACCTATCCCCTCCCTAACTCCCCACCTACACTCACCTTTACTGGCTCCATCACCGCCTCTTTGACCTGTCTGTTTCCCCTCACCTACCCTCTCCTCTATCCATCTTCTATCCGCCTCCCCCTCTCTCCCTCTTTATTTCAGAACCCCCTTCCCCTCCTCCATTTCTGAAGAAGGGTCTAGGCCCAAAACGTCAGCTGTCCTGCTCCTCTGAGGCTGCTTCGCCTGCTGTGTTCATCCAGCTCTACACCTTGTTATCTCAGATTCTTCAGCATCTGCAGTTCCTACTATCCCTGAACTACCCGTTGCCTGCCGCCACCCTGCTGTCTGGCCAACATCTCTGTCTCTGGCTTGCTACAGTGTTCCAGTGAAGCCCAACACAATCTGGAGGAACAACACCTCATTTTCCGCTTGGGGACCCTACAGCCCTCCGGATATTAAGTTCAATAATTTTAGGGCCTAAACTCTCCCATGTCCCAGCTCCCCCACCCCACACACCAGGCTTTGTTACCACATAGCCTGCCATTACACACCCCCTATTGTTAGTCACTAACAGTCCCCATTAACAACTATTCACCCTCCCAGCCTGATCATTAGCAACTCCTTTGTCTGTCCAACTGTCTTTCTCTCTCTTCAGGCTCTATCCTATTGTTTACTCCCTACCCCACCCACCTCCCTATTTTCCGCATATAAACTGACGTTTTCCCAGCCACTGTCAGTTCTGAGGAAGGGTCACCAGACCCGAAACATTAACTCTGTTTTCTCTTTCACAGATGCTGCCAGACCTGCTGAGCTTTTCCAGCAACTTTGTTTTTGTTCCTGATTTACAGCATCAGCAGTTCTTTTGGTTTTTACTTCAGTCAGCTACACTGACATTAGAAGAGTGAAGGAGAAGTCCACATTTAACGCACTGAAGCTCAGTCTTTCAGTATGCTTGTTCTCCCAGCCCAGCATCTACTTCAAATGTTTTTACTGTCTCTTTACTGAATTGCCTGACAGATTATTCTAGTACTTACTGTCCTTTGACCAAGAAAGCATTTCTTAATACTTAATCCTAACCAAACTTTTCTACGTGTGAATATCACATTTTCTCATCAATATGTACCACCTTCACCTTAATTGCATGAAAAAATTTGTTCATGATGTGCCATTCACTGGTGATCCTGACTTCCAAGATAGGCTAATGCAACATATTGAGCTGAATTCCTAACAGCAGTGCTTCTCAAACCTTTTTGCGTTGTCGGAAACAAAATCAGAATTTGCTGGAAAAACTTAGCAGATGTGGCAGCATCTGTGGAGAGAAAGCAGAGTTAACATTTTGCATCCAGTCACCCATCTCTTCTGAACTTAGGTTCAGAATGTTTGGCAAACGGTATAGGAACTGTTTGTGGGGAAAAGAGTTGGGCATCTCTCAACACTGCCCCCCACACCACCACCTCCACCCACTCCCCTCCCACCACCACGCCCCACCACCACCACCACCTCATCCCTCCTCTCCCTTCAACATCACCTCTCCATCTCTCTCTTCCTTCATCACCCTCATCTCTCTCTCTACCTTCTGCACATCTCCCTTAGTAAGGAGTAGTTAGTGACCAAACAGGCAAAACGAACACCTAACTTTTCACACAGGCCATCAAACAGAATTGGGCCTCACTGAGCAGCTGATTAGACCATTCCATCTGGTAGAAAAGCCTATTAAAAGGTTCATGAGGTGTCAGGGATCACTTGAAGCTTCACATAGTCATTACTGCTTTGGAGCTCATGACCCCAAAATCTCGACTTGCAGCTCCCTGTTTGGGAAGCCCTACTGAAAGAGATACCTGACCCATTGGTTTTAAGGTGAAATGAATTGACACAGACTATTTTAATGTCCAGTATTTAATGGAGATGTCATCGATTGCTAATGTGTGCACATCACGCATGTGAAAAGGTAAGAAATAGGGACAGACAACACTAACAGATGTAATCTCCTCATGTATATGACCTGATACGTTAGGTTTTAGCTCCATTCGTCCTGATAAAATTTTACTTTACCTTGCATTTATCCAAATTAAACTCCATCTGCCACTCCTCAGCCCATTGCCCCAATTAAACAAAATGCCTTTGTAATCTTAGATAACCTTCACTGTTGACCATACCACTGCTTGTAGGGTCATCTGCAAACTTACTAACCATGCCTCCTAAATTCTCATCCAAAATATTTATTTAAACAACAAGCACCAATGGACCCAGCACCGATCCCTGCAGAACACCACTGGTCACAGGCCTCCAGTCCAAACAACAATCCCCTACCACCACCCTCTGTCTCCTGCTGTCAAGCCAGCTTTGTATCCAATTGACAAAACTATCCCTGAATCCAGTGGTGAATGCAGGTACAGTTACAACATTTAAAAGGTATTTGGATAGGTACTTGAATAGGCAAGGTTTAGAGGAAAATGGGCCAAACACAAGCAAGTGGGACAAATTTAGGTTGGGAAACTTGGTCAGCAGAGACAGGTTGGAGCAACGGGTCTGTTTCCGTGCTGTATGATTATATGACTCATAGACTCATATGGGTTTTTATTGCACATTTTCAAATTTAGGATGTGGTTCAGTGTTTCTTATTATACAAGGATTATATTTTCTGTTTGGGTCTTCATAACACTTCAGTAAGTTCTTGTTTAAGAATGTAAGAACTAGGAGCAGGAGTAGGCCATTCAGCACCTCCTGCCTGCTCTCCATAACCCCCTTAACCAATTATTCATTAAAAATCTGTCCATCTCCACTTTACATTTACTCAATGTCCCAGCATTGACTGCAGTCTGGTGTAGTGAATTCTACAGATTCACAACCGTTTGAGAGAAGTAAACATTCCATGTTTATCATTGTTTCACTTTGATCACACTAATTAATGGGGCACATCGTCTTGTTGAACATTGCACGATTCATTTCAATGCCATTTTTTACTTGATTCATTTGGCACCTCCTTTGCTCCCCAACACACACACTCTGTCTCTCCCTCTCTCTCTCTATCTAACTGTCTCTCTCTCGTACTTCTGTTCACATTCAAGATCCAAATTCAGTCCAATGCTGCGACGCTGTGCAAGTGCAAGACTCGACAGCTCACAGTGCTGGAGCTTTTATAATCCATGTTTATTTTTTAAAATGCACCCCCAGTCCTCTCTCCTGAAACTTTTGTGATTATTGAGAGTTTGGGAGAAGAGCAGTAAAGCAGGAGTAGTTTTGAAAGGCATGTAAAGAGTATAGATTTATAAAGCCCCGATACTTCTGGGACTCGCAAGTCGACGATGTCAGTGCTCCAGCTTTGGGCTAAATCTAGATCTTAAACATGAGCACAAGTTCAGGTGAGGGGAAACTGCACATACGTGAGTCAGGGAGCATGGGCCACAACTGTGAGGGTCAGAGAGTAAGGAGAAACCTCAGCCTGGAGGGTCAGGGAATGAAGAATGCCCACTACTCCGGGTTGAGCAGTAAAGAGGGTTGGCAGAGACCAGAATGATCAGAAAGCAGGATTGTCAGTGAGAAGACGGTACTGTAAGTGGCACATTACATTTTTCTTTCATATTTTTAAAGCTATTTTGTTTTTGAAAGTTACCTACCAATATAGGAATTTAGCAGTGTAAAGTACTTGAATATAATGTTTTAATTTTTTTTTCTGATAAGGTTGATATAGAACCTAACTACTGTTTTAACACTGATTCCTTTACCAGTGTTTCAGTTAAGCTCACTTCACTTAAAGTTGTGGTTTCCAGAAATGCAATCATAACCTTGGGTGAGGACTTGCAGAGGAATTGAGAACTCCACTGGGTTTGTTACACTTGTTATTCAGGAAAGGGTTGGGAGTCCATTATGGAAGTATCTTAAGTTTGAAACAGTTGTGACTATTTAACGGACAATTTGTACATTGTCTGAAAACTGCAGGTTAATTGATGCAAAGAAAAAATCTGTTAGACTCAAATAGAGAGGGCTTCAGACTGAGAAATACTTAATTTGATTGAAGCAACCTATGTAATATATCCATGAATGTGTTGGAAACTTGTGGGGCATTGCATTCTGTACACATAGGGACTTTGTGGCCTCTAAACTAAACCACTAAACTACAACTGTAGCACCTGAGCAAATCAAAATAAGTTGTATTGAAAATATAGCCTAAATCCAGAGTCAAAGCCTACTCTGATTCTGAAAAAAAAAATGTGCTTACAATAGTACACCATTGAGAGTGTTATGACCCAATGAGTTGTATTTACCTCTCTGGAGATGCTATTGAATTTAGAAAAAGGAAGCTTTTTCTTGCCAATATCTAACTCCTAGTCAAATGTTTATCATAAGTACTTTTTTTTTAAGGGTTGTCTAGTGCAGTGTCTAAATCTTCTAAGAAGTCAGCTTTCCACTGTTACGATTGTAACACAGTTGAGGATTATTCACACGGTTTATTCCTCTGGAAGGAGTGAAGATCACCCTAGTGCTCACTAGCATTTGTAAGTTATTGAAGGAAAGGGGGAAAGGAATTGATGCTCTTGATTTTTAACTTGAGCAAAATCTCTTTATGGCCAGTCAGTCATGTATATCAGGTATACCTGATTTCCATGAATTTGGAGCAGGAAGATCTTGATTTAAGCAGTGGGAAACTTCTGGCTCCATGTAATTATCCAAATACTAGACGTTCCATACATGGGTAAGACCTGACTCACTCAGGTAAATGGGCACAATGGTGTGTGCGGGTGTTAAGCATTACCTTCAGACCGTAATACACAGGAGCAGAAGTAGACCATTAACTCCATCAAGTCTTCTCCATTATTCCATGAGATCATGGCTGATCTCATAATGCTGAACTCCACTGACCTGCCTTTTCCCCATAACCTTTTATTCTCTGTGATTAACAATCTATTTCAGCCTTGAATATTAATGATCCAGTTTTGACAGTCTTCTATGGTAAAGAATTCCACAGATTCATTAGTCTCTGAGGGAAGAAATTACTTCCCTGTCTTAAATGTAGCACCTCTTATTCTGAGATTATGCCCTCTGGTCGTGGACTCTCCCACAGGGGAAATGACCTTTCCACATCTACCTTGTCAAGTCCCCTAAAAATCTTTTTCAATAATGTAGCCTATCATTCTTACAAACTCCAATGAGCACGAGCCCTACTGACTCACTCTCTCCTTTTAGGAAAATCCCTCCATACTCGGTATCCACCTAGCAAACTTTCTCTGGTCTGCCGCCAGGGGCAGTATATCTTCCCTTAGATAGGGACCCAGTATTCCAGCTGTGATCTGACGAGTACCTTGTATAATTTCAAGAATTCCATATTTTTGTACACCTTTGCCTTTGAAATCAAGTCCAACATCTGATTTTCTGTCCCTATTACTTGCTGAACTGGTATGCTAACATTTGAAAGAAAATTGATAGAAAACTAAAGAGGAAAACCACTACCATCCCCCCTTTCTATTTTGTGATTTTAAAAAGACACTTTGTGCTTTGGCATATTGTACAAAAGTTTCACCTTTGTGTTTGTCAGTATGTACGGGCCACAACAATGAGCACTTTCATTTTAAATCATCAGAATATTCTTCTAATTTCCTGCGATTTTGGGAATGCAGGTGTTTTCATAGTCATACAGCACGGAAACAGACCCTTTGGTCCAACTGGTCCATGCTGATCATGTTCCCAAACTAAACTAGTCCAACTTGCATGCATTTGGCCCATATCCCTCCAAGGGTTAATATATTTTAAACAAACGGAATAATGAAATAAATAATAATGTATTTACTTGACTAACGTAATAGCAATTTCTTATGTTTGTTTTCAGTAACTGTGGCATGTTTAAGTGGGAGAGAGATGGAATGCTGAAGGTGAGTTCATCTAAGGTTCTCGTGTTTTGAACGGCTTGCTGTTTTGATTTGGTTGTAAGTGCTGAATGGTGTATGATAATGCAGTCAATAATGCATCTTTTGCAGAGTAAAATACTAAACTATTACTTCCAAAACACACATTTTATTTGTAATAAGTTTTGAATAGAGACAGTGGCCCTCCCCTATCAGGAATTAAATGGACTTAAACAATTAAAAGAATAGAACTAAATTTGAGTTTTCATGTAATTTATTGACTTGATAGTACATTTAGGGGAGGTATTAGGTAAGTGAAGTCTGACTGCGGTCTTTAACTTCAATACAAGTGATGGATGGAAACAAGATAAACAAACAAAACTGCCTTCTTGGTGTTTGGCAACTAACTCCAAGATTGAGATCCAAATTCAGTGATGTTAGCAGCATTTTATCTGATGTAGCTCTTAAGGCTCAAACAGTGAGTTGAATAAACCGGGTTAGTTTTAAAGGAATGCAACTGTAATAAGTTGCCAAGAGCCTGTCTGCTAAGGTAATAAAGTAAGTTAACAAGAACGGAGTTACAGCGATGGAGGATGTGACCCTGGGTGTCGGCGTACAGATCACCGTTCAGCCATGCATGCTGACACTTGTGAATTCACATCATGTGACCCTTGACAAATGAGGTGGCACAGAACAAGAGGTAACTATTGTACTGCTTTAGTAATGACTGAATAGTATAAAAGCATAGTTTTAAGTGAATCACGCAAGTCTGGGACAAAAAGTTGCCATTCCCAGTAGACATTACTGAACAAAGCTTCCAGCCACTGCTGCCTATTGGGGGCCTTGAGTCTTTTCCGTCCATTGGAAAATTCTGTAACCCATTTGTGGTTTGGTATGATATTAGGTTTCAAAATCTGGTTATACATGTTTATGTACAAATACCAGTCTTTCAAAGCCCATTGCCCAGTGTATTCAGGGTTGATGAATATGCCTCGGTAGGAAATTCTATGAGGGAATGTCCAGTGGTGTCCGGGTTCATGAATAGTGTCTGGAATCCTAAACTGTTTGTTTGTCCAGGAACAACCACTACGAACCTCTAGACTCTTTATTTTTAGAAAGAGAACCTATATGCAGCTGTGGATTTCTGTGACTTTGAAACCTTCCCCATGAGTGAGTTTCACACTGTGGATGACTATCTACTCTGTATTACAAAATGGCACTTTTTCTTCAGTGGAGGTGGGACCTCTGTGAAAGCTTGTGCAAAGACATCCCAAATCTGGCTCAAGAAACAAAACTAACTAAATTTCTTCTTAACATTCATTCATGGGATTTGGATGACACTGACAAAACTCCTGACTGTCCTCCGAGAAGGCGGGACAAAATGTTTGGATCAGGTGTTTCTTGGTCTGGGTATAAGATGTATTTCCTCAAGGTTGCACGAGGCAGTTATGGGCCTCACCCCACTCTTGCTGGTATTTTGCCCGTAGGGAGTGGGAGGTGGGGGGGGTCATGTCACATGATCATCACTAGATTGACATGCCAGAGTATATCTAGCAGCCGGAGCCCCCTGTTTGGATATCCTTCTGGGAACTCTCCCTCACACCAACCCTCCTTGTCAGGGCCATCCTGACCGACCCGAACACGACACACACACAAATCACACACACAAATCACACACACACACCACACGCACACACACACACCACACGCGCACACACACACACACACACCAAACGCATACACACGCACACAGCCGCTGTGGGTAATCCTTGTCCTGAGACATGTACGTCTAACAGTGGGCACTGCTCCTGGTAGTGTTGCTGAGTCTGATGCGTTGATGCCCCCCACCCCCTCTCCGCCCGCTGTTAAGGACCCTTGTCTTGAAGGCCTCAGCATCCCACAATGGCCACATGGAGTGGTCTTCCTTAAACCTCCCTTGAGTTCAGTCTATATGTATGTACATATAAAGCTTTCCACAAGGAAAATTAGGAGGGCAGACCTGTTGATTTTGTAATACAGGGTAGATAGTCATCCACAGTGTGAAATGGAAGATGGTTGTTGTGGGCTTTTGGAGATTATATCTAAATGATGATAGTCTCAACTTGGACGAACTGTCTGTCAGATATTTTGTTGCTAACAAAACTGTTATGCACCAAAATTCACTATTTTCTTTGCAGACACTCTTATTTGCTTAGTGACATTTCCAGTGCTGCAAAATTGTTTCTTTTTTGTCTGCACATTGACATTTCTGAATTCTCTCTGTCTAGGAGAAGAAAGGTCCAAAAATAGGTGGAGAGCTGCTGCTACCAAGAGGAGAAGAGCATGGCAAATTTTTAAGTAATTCAAAATGATCCAGGAGTCAATGAGTGTAAGATTAAATGCTGCATTTTTAATATCGCTGTATAGATGGTGCTACTTAAGAACAGTTTTATTTTCTGGTGTTAAACTTCCAGGTGTAAAATTAACTTTTTTAATCAAGAATAAATTTACCATTTTTCTAATTTCTGCAAAAAAAAATCTTATAGGTTGCAACTTACCAAAAAGATGGCTACTTGGAATGCGTGAGGTTTATTTCTCTTTAAAATCATGTCTCAGGTACTAACAAGGTTTGCCACTTACATATGAACCTCTGGATCTTCACCAGCTTTAGTATGACTAACCCAGTACACCCACCATAGGACCATTACTCACTGATTCAATAAAGAGGAATCTTGGAGCAAGGAGAATTAGACTTAATGATAGGGCATCCAAACCCTACCAGTTTACACAACAGATCTTGTATTTGCTCTGCTCACCTTCAGAGAGGTGGCTTGTTATTTCTGAGTAATCTTGAATAAATATTATTTTTCTTGAATTTACTGGGTTTTTTTAAAAAGTATCTCCTGCAGTTCACCAAATTTGCACAAACTGTTAAAATTGGCTCATTTTCTTCCAGAAGCTGCATTTACAGTAATTTTACTAATTTAATGTAGTATCCTGTTCAGATTTGTTAGTGGGAGAAATGCCTCCAAAAGTGTGAAGTGCAGCTTGTATTGCCCCACAAACTGTTTTAGAACAACTTTGTGACATTCTTCCATTTCCCTTTCCTGACAGGTGATGAGCATAGATTCATTGGAAGGCAGTATCCTGAATGCTCCCAAATTATTTTTCAGCAGAAATTGGTTTCTTCCCTTTATTTGACATGTCTCATAACCTCATATACTCATCTTCCAGATCTTAGCCAAAGCTGCACAAAAACCAACTATTGGGAATTCTGCAAAATTCTTTCAGTATAACTGCACCTTAGATTATTACTCATTCCTTATAGGATCATCTGATCTGCATGATGCAATTTATGCTTCTCATAGATATACGGGGTGTGATTTCAAAGACCCGACATACAAATGGTCCTGTATTTTCAAACATCTTCTTTAAACTGTCCTGTATTGTGTTCCAACTTACATACAAATCAACTTGTGAACAGACTGCAGAATGGAACCCATTCGCAGCCCGGGGACTGCGGGTATCTTATTTATGCAGTCAAGGTAGAGTAGCCCTGCCTCATCGAAGATCTGAAACTTTCATAAACCTTTTAGCTAGAGCTAATTGCTAGCAATTACCCTCCATGTGTTACACGGTGGAAAGATATTTGTTCTTCCAAATTGGTGACAGATGATGTATTTTATCACAAAATGGAAAGTTAAATTACCATAAGATGTCAACCTACACTGGAGCAAAATATGTCATCAGATAAAATAACGATAAAACCTTTGGCATAGAACCTGGTCATGGCTGTTCACATTGGGCAGAAGACTGATTAAGAATCACAATGGTGGGAGTTAGAATCTCAGCTTGTTTAGTGCCAGGAGTGGCCATGTGTTAGAAATGTGCCAGTTGCCTTCCAGGGAAACCAGGAGAGGGCCATTGCTTTTAGGTAGGCCTGTTGAGGGTTGAATCATGTTACTAATTTAAAGGATTTTCAGAATATAATTCAATAATTTAAAACTGAAATGGCCATGTGGTATTTAAAAATTTCTGAAGTTAATAGATTTTGAAAAGAGACGATCCAGTTGCTGTGTTGACAAGTGGAACAAGGTTGGTTAATGAATTTAACTCCACAAACAAGGGACACATCTGGTATGTGTAGTCTGCAAAACAGTAGTGCAAACAACACCCGTGCCCCTTTAGAATTTCCATACACAATGATAATCAGAAAATAGACCAAGGGTGGAGGATTGGCTTCTACTGCCCCCTACATTTGACAGTAAAGAAAATACTGGCATTTGTATTGCATCTTCATTTTCATGATGTTCCAAAGTGCTTTACGGTCAGTGAAGTACTTACAGAAGTTTGGTCACTGTTATAGCGTAGACTACACTGCATCAAAGCTGTGCACAGCAAGCTCTCAAGCAGCAATGTGATGATGATCAGATTAGGGCTTTGTTGTAGCAGTCATGATTTTGGGATAAATATTAGCCAGGGGTGGCACTTGTTGTGATCTATTGGTCCCATTTGTTATTGAATGATACCCAGTTGGTGTTAGTACCAGAAACGTCAGTTCTGTGAAGCAACCTGGCTGGCTACGTCATAATAATATCTTTTTTTTTAATTTTTGTTACAAAAGTGATCTTTTACTAAAACACAAGCACATAATGCTGTGGACTTTGTTTTAACATGAAACAAAACGAAAGTCTACGAGTGACAGAAATGAAAATAAATTAAGAGAAAAAAACACACTATTCTTTTATGATACAAATTCAAATGTTTATAAACACACAGTAAAAATAATCCAAGCACTTTTTATAGATTGAACAAAGCAATAGCTTTGCATCGGAATTCGTATACCTTGGTAGAGCTTACAAACATTGTTGCAATCCTAAGAATGATTAGTGTTTTACCTATAGTAAGACCCAGTCCAGCTGTTTTTCAGAGAGAGACTTATTTTTTAATACTTTGATAGGCTTGAGGTAATTAAAATTTAAATTCATCTGCTGGAACTGTAGGTAACTCCTTTATTAAAAGGAAATTATTACTATGCACAAAAACAAAGTTGCTGGAAAAGCTCAGCAGGTCTGGCAGCATCTGTGAAGGAGAAAACAGAGTTAACGTTTCAGGTCCGGTGACCCTTCCTCAGAACTCTATTATTACTATGCTCTTGACTTCCAGCACTATACTATCCCTGACACCGTTTCAATTTTTTTTAATAACTTCAAAAGCTTATTTTCTTACAGCAACTGTATCCTAATGCTCCAGTCTGGGATTAATGATAAATTATCAGAGAATAATAAATTAATTACTTTAAGTTTTTTTTTCTTAGGAACACTGTTTGACACATGTTGCTCCATTCAAAGACTGCTCAGCACTTAAGAGTTTTATGTATGCTGCTTTCTCAATCAACTTCCCGGCACAGACCAAAAAAGAAGTCAAAGTCTGGAGGCTTCATAGGATTATTTGGTCCAAGTGGCCAAAATGAGTCTTTACGTTTTACATTAGCCAATTCCCAAACCTTTTCATCCATCCTTCTGGGGGCAGAGTTTCCTGTGCACCTTCACTCTTGTAGCTGCAGCAACAATGACTGTCAATCAGACAGGTGATAACGTAATGTAGCAATATATTTATGAATGTGACCTTCTGTTTCCAATGTAGTGTCATCCATGTGCACCCTGAGCTTTTTTTTCATTTCTCTCCCACCATGTGCACTGTGAAAGGCTGTTCCTGGGTGGCAGTAATTGACCTGGTGCACAGCTAGGCATTAGATGTGGTGCCAGGGTAGGAATCCTGCAATGTTCTGCCAGTGGCAATTACTTCCTATACGCTCTGGTGAGCGTAAGAAATCATGGATGTGACGCCACAGGGCAGTGGTATATACATAATGAGGTGAGCAACATAAAATCGTCAGAGTGAACTCATGAGAATTCCTGGTGATAAATCCACCATGAAACTCCGCAATAAGGGCACTTAATTGATTTTTGGTAAAATACAGCCAATTTTCTCTACATCCACCCTATTAAGCCCTTTGATCATTTTAAATACCTCTGTCAGGTCATCCCTTAACCATTGCCATTCTGGAGACAAGAAGCATTCTGTTATTCTGATGAAGGGTCTAGGCCCGAAACGTCAGCCTCTCTGCTCCAATGATGCTGCTTGGCCTGCTGTGTTCATCCAGCCCTGCACCTTGTTGTCTCTGTTATTCATTTCCTGTTGTTTTCAATTCTTGTATGATACATGTGAATTTTTTTTTCAATTTCTTCACTGGCTTTGTGGTCTTCATATAGATGGCACTATTGTATTACATGCAACATATGCACAGAACAGTTACTGATTCGAGCAATTAGCTCTTGATCTTTTTTTCAAACTTGCATGCCGGATGTCCGAACTGTTCTTCACAAAGTACGTAGTACCTTCGCGGTCAGTTTAGCTCAGTTGGCTGGACAGTTGGTTTGCGAAGCAGTGTGACACTGTTAGCACGGGTTCAGTTCCCACACTGACTGAGGTTACCATGAAGGACTCTCCTTCTCAACCACTCCTCTCACCTGAGGTGTGGTGGCCCTCAGGTTAAATCCCCACGCGTCGTCTCTCTTGAGAGAGAGCAGCCCTGTGGTCTGGTAAGTCTATGGTGACTTGACTGAGTACCTTTGGGACGGAATGGGATGAATTCAGCCATGTGAGTTTATAGCTGTTAGAATAACCATCCAGCCCTTTAAAAGTTCAAATAAAGTTCTAAACCCATTTTTTAAAGGATCTCTGTGCCTTCCATTTAAAACAAGCTACAGTCATATTATTCTTGCATTAAGATTTGCCAAAACATTTGATTGTTCATTTGGAAGGTACAGAGTGGGAATGCGATGGTTGGACCAGGTATGTAATAACCGGCATTCCATTGTTTATATAAATTATTAAGTCCAGACAATCTATAATAATGGAATAGTTTAGGTTAGATGGGCTTCAGATTAGGTTCACAGGTCGGCGCAACATCGAGGTCCGAAGGGCCTGTACTGCGCTGTAATGTTCTATGTTCTATAAAAATACTTTTGTTTATGCAGTTTTTAAAAAAGTGTGCTTAATGTTTTGCTTGGTAGACTCAACAGGAATGTTCTTCAGTTGAAATCTTCTAAAGAAAACTTTTTAAGAAAGACATTTTCTTCCCTGCTGACTGAAGGTCCCTCATGAAACAAGTTCAAACTGTTTCAATTCAGTTTCTAAAGGTCACTGTGTAAATTTGTAACTGAATGAGAAAATGCTGGAAATGTTCAGCATCCGTTGAGAGAGAAACTGAATCAATTCAGGTCATTGAGTCAGTCCAGAAGGAGGCTGTTCGATCCATTGAGTCCATGCCAGCTCACTGTAAAGCCAAAGACCTTTCATTGAGAATGAAAAAGATCAGAGGTGAATTAGTTCTTAAGCAAGTACGGAGGTAGGGGAAGGAAAGATCTATATGTGATGGGGGAGGACATTAAAGGGCAATTGATGATTTGAGGCAGGTTGGGGATGGTCGAACAAGTGAAGAAGCTAAAGGTGTGTCTAGAGGAGCAGTAAATGCCAACAGCACAACCAGTAGTATCACCTACCTGAAAACAAATAAAATGGAAATTGTTAGTCATCCTCTCATTTTAAAATACTTATCAGTCCTAGACCATGAAATATTTTTTGTAATTTCTGAGGGAAAAAATTGTACTCAACCAGTGAAGGTGTCCTTGTGGAGTTAAAGAGGTGCATTGTAAACAGAGTAGATGGAAGCTATCTTCTATCTGGTTAGAACAGCTGACTCAGATGCTGGGTACAGAAATGGAAAATATTGCATTCCCAAAGTTGTTTTTTAAAAACAGATTGTGTTTAAGTAGCCCTGTCCCTCAGTTTTGTGTTGTTTGGTGCTTTCAGAAAGTGTTTTTAATGTCGAAAAAATATTTGGTTTGGCCAGAAAATAACTAATAAGTGAATCCGGATACATCAAGTTATATAGCATTTTCTGGTGCAGTATCCCTTGGATAAACTCAACTTGTTTTCTGTTTTTGAAAGATACCCACATATTCGTAAGCTGTCTGGAAAAGGATTAAAATATTATCTACAAAGGTATGCATTGCTTCAGGCCAGATCTAGTAACACAGTAACATGAGCCATTTTATTGGCAGTTTTAAAATACATCAGCTATTTACTTGTATTGGTCAGTAACTTTTATCTGAAGTCAGTCAGATCTGGTAAAACATCTGGCTTTGTTTCTAAACTCATTTCAGTCGTTTTATTTGAAACAAATGTTTTCAGTGGGAAGTTAGACCAGATGTTTATCCACAACCGTAAAGTTCACATGGTGAAAGGAATTCTTTTTCCCAACACTTAAGACTTGTTAAGCATCCAGATAGTTAGGATGATTATAAGATTGGACAGGTGAGATAAAATCTATTGTTTGTAGTGACGGAGTTCAGATCCAGGTAACCTTAACATCGGAGCAAAGTTGTTTAATGACAGTGTCATGAAGCAGTCTTCTCAAAGAATGCAAAACTGGAACATACCCCAAGAAAAGCTATTGAGGCAGGGGTGCAAAATTTCAGAACTGTTTGATATATTTTTGTTACATAGACATGATGGACAAGAAACCTCATTGATGTTAAAGTACAGGTCAGCCTTGATCCAACTGAATGAGGGAAGAAGTTTAAAGAATGTCATACCTATCCTGTTCTTAATTTGATATTTTATCTTTACCAAACAATTTGGAGTCCCCTGGATATGTAGCTTGAATCTTTTAACATTGCTACTTGATTTATGAAACTACATGTGTGTTATTTGGCATTTTCATTCTTACCTTCGTAGATTTCCTCCTGCGCTCACTCAGCAGAACTATTTAGAATAAGATTGGAACTGCTATTATTGTGGCTGCTGCCTTGGTTGAGGGATTTGAGAGGGACAGAGAAGTGTCTAAATCTGATAAACTGGACAGAGTTTCAAACCTAGTCATTAATACATTAGATTTTTAAGTACTGGTTAATGACATGGCCATCATACCTGATAAACGTTACTGATAAACACTGAGGGGTCAGTTATCTCATTTGGCTGAACGGCTGGTTTACGATGCAGAGTGACACCGTCAACTTTCCTGCTCCTCTGATGCTGCCTGGCCTGCTGTGTTCCTCCAGCCACACACTGTGTTATCACTAACAGCATTGTGTTCCCTCACTATTGAACTGAAACATGAACCTAATCTGGATAACCCATGTTCTTGAATGGGTGTGGTAAAGTCAACACGGTCCTGCTCTCTCATTAGAAAAAGATGACTGGTGGTGGTTTAATGTGAGGGCCCACCACACTCCTAGCAAGAGGAGAAGTTGAGAAGGAGAGTGGGAATTGAACCCACACTGTTGGCATCATTCTGCATCACAACCAACCATCCAAGCTTAAATGACCCCATTTCATAGGCTATGAGGCAAAGGAAGGTATAAGGATAAAGCAAAATGCCATGGATACAGAAATAAAAGCAGAAAGTGCTGGAAAAACTCAGGTCTGGGAGACAGAAACAGATAGCATTTCAGTTCCTATATAACTCTTCATTGGAACCGAGAAGGTGAACATGCAATGGCTTTTAATGCTTTTGAAAAAAGGGGTAAGGGTCAGGCAGAGCAACATGGAAGGTCAGGGATACGTTAGAGAGTGGGAGGGATTAAACAGCAAAATGTCTTAAAACAAGGCAAAGATAAACAAAACATTGGTCCAAAGCATGTGTAACTGCAAAAATAAAGATCAGCTCTGCCTGAAAGAAAATCATAATAGATCCTCAGTGTGAGGAGTTAGATTATAAATCAAGCATTATCTGACTGAATGAGCCACAAGCTGTAACTGCTAACTGGCCTCCTACAGTTCCAATTTCCTATAAACCTGACAGTCTCATTCAATTTCAGTGAGTACACATCAGAAATATTGGTCTTTAACCAGCTGTTAGGAGTTTTTTATGCACTGGTGTTGCTTTGCAGTTTATTTGAAACTCATTTTGTTGGAATTTTGGTTACAAATACAATTAGCTTTATTGGCATGTGACAGTAGGGTGAGTACTGCAGTTTATCTGCAGTTTTAAACAGGTTACTATGGTGTTTGATACAGTTAATAAAAATCCCACCACTTTTTGGAAATTAACTGCTTCAATGGTAGAGCCAGATGTACATTCGGCAAAAAAATTTCAGTGCAGTGGTGACTGAAGTCATGTAAATCTGCTGGGTTTTTGTTAAATGGTATATCATAAGATATTCCTGAGCAATAAAAACTCCTAATAGGAACCTGAGTGGGCCAAACATGAGACTTGCTAACATTAGAATTTGTTGGATTCAAGATGCATGGAGCTGACTACAGTATTTGAATTTTTTGGATTAACAAGACAGACCAGCCAACTCAGTTTACAGAAGTGCAGTATTTTTGCGTTGAGTAGTGTCAACATCAATCACCAATTATGGAACTTGATACCAGTGGTTTAGTAAGTCACTACTAAATCTTTAACAAACTCAGTACCAACAAAAATATTGGGATTAAAAATATTTATTCTGTTCATTTTTAATATTCTGCATGCAGTTGTAGTACAGCTTAAGTGCATAATTAAAAGTTATATAGTGAAAAGGAAACTATACAGCACAAATATTTGAATTGAAGGGGGCCGTGCATTCAGCTGCCTGGGCCCTACAGTTCAAGTTTCTTTTCCTAAACCTCTCTGCCCTTCTAGCTCTTCCTTCAAGATTTTTCTTAAAACTTACCTCTTCAATTAAGTATTTGGACATCTCCCTTAATACTTTCCTTGGTGTCTAATTTTGTTCTATACATTCCTGTGAAGCACCATGGAACTTTCTATTACAATAAAGGTATTTGATAAATAGAAGTAGCTGAGAAAAGCTATCTTTCAATACAGGGACTCTTAGATGAAATAGACCCTAAACTATGGGTAAAGATTTTAATAGCCTGAAGCTTTTGCTGTTTCTTAGCAGTCTGATATTCTGCACATGTCTGTTACCTATGGGAGGCTGGCACATACAACTTTAATACTCCTCTTTGCAACAAAATGTTAAAAATCTTTTGAATCAAACAATGCTTCAAATTTATGAACTTGTTAGAACATTGAAAGAAAGCCATACAGTATTTATCAAAGCTATGCCCTATAGAAGCTGCACGCAATAAATCAAAAGCACAGATTTATTCATCATTCTTCTATTGCCACTTTGAAGAAAACTGTAGAACACCAAATCTGTTATATCTAACCAATCTGTACATGATGTTGCCTTATAGTGTGCAGTCTCGGTTCTAACTCATAAATCTGAGGCTCACAGGAATCTTTTAATAAATGTAGCGGTTGTATTGGTATGGAGGGTAGAGACCATCAAAGTGCCACTGACGCCACGACTCGACCTTTTCACGAGACCGTTCATATTGTTCTATGGAATAATCAGAAGAAAAGGATTAGATTGAAATTGTCAGTTAGCTACAGTAAAGAACTATTTTGATTACCATCACAGTGTTCCAGATTTGCTCTTGCAGAGACTGCATTTTGTGGGTTATACAGTCAGTATTGTTGGCAAGTAAAAGGGACCGGCAGCATAATTGTGTATGTGATACAATCATTTGGACTGAAGCAATATCTACCAATGAAATAGTTTAACTTTCAGAAAATGAATATGCATCCCTCATATCCCTATGTGTACATTGTATATTGGCAATACTGTACTCATGAACAAGTGGAGAAATATCCACACCAATGCTGAAGTAAATTATAAAGCATCCAAATGAGGATGACATGGATCATAAGTCAGTAAAAGGTTTGTTTTTATTTTGGTAATGGATGGCTGCAGTTTTAGCGAATGTACCTTCTGCTTTCAGCAATGGTTTGAAGTTATGTGCTTTTAAAACACTGTTTCTACCTGCCAAGCATGGAACTAGAGTTGGTTCAATGCTAAGTATCACATAAAATAGCAGTTGTAAGTTTGAAGACCACTTCATGGTGAATTATATATTATTATATATAGATATATACTCATAGGAACCCCTTCATGATTCAAGCCATAAATTCTTCATAAGCTCTTCATTCTGATACAATAAGTTCAAAGAAAGCTTAAATATATATTTAATCAGATAAACATTGTTGCTACAGCAAAATGCAGGGGGTTGACATTTACATGCATAACATTTTGGAAGGATTGAAATCCTGTCTTTCTGTCACCTTGCTATCAGTGTTTCCAGGTCAGAGTCTGTCCCCACCAGCACCACCACCAAACATAGTGCCACTGGAGCTGACAGTACATCTGCAGATTCCAGGAGCTGAGTAGCCACTTTCAACACTGTTCTACTCTATAATCCTATCAATTCAGCTTGCACCAGGTTCAGTTTGCCTTCGGGAGCGAGTGATAAGTACAAAGAGTTTGGAAATTTTGGACCAAGTCAAAGATGAAGTTGTGCATTACTCAACCATTACTCAGGTATATATGGTAAGTATTCGTAAAAGGTACTATGTTCTGTATTCCTGATAAACTGGTTGAATTCAGTAAAATATTACTTCAATATTGACAGCTACAAATGTTATCAGTCCTGCAAATCTTATTTCACAATAGCACAACTGAGCCTATGATCCAGCACTGGGACCGTCTACCTCCACCTCATGACAGTGTCTATGACATTCTCTTAGCATCTACTCTGCCAATGTGTTGAAAAAAAATCATCTTATTCTTCTAAACTCAAATGAAATTGGGTCCAATCCATTCAACCTTTGCTTATGAAACAAACCCTTTCATCCCGGAAATCTTAATGAACTTCTTCTCAGCTTCCATTGTAAGAATATCTTTCCTAAAGTAAAAATGCCAAAACTGTACATAAGACTTATTACGTAGCCTTACCAATTCCCTACACAGATGTGGCATGACTTCTCTATGTTTATATTCCACACCCTTAAAATAAAGGTCAACATTTTACATGCCTCCCTAACTGCTTGCTATAACTTCATGTACAAGAACAACAAGATCACTTTGTACAGCAGCATGCTGTCGTCTTTCTCTATTTAAATACTGTTTTGCTTTTCTATTCTTCCTGTTAAAATAGACAGCCTCACATTTCCCCACATTTTATTCCATTTTTGCCCACCTGTAAGCCTTTGCAGACTTTATATCCTCACATCTTCCATCCTCCCTAGAGTCCCCTCTAATTTTTCCTGCACACACCTCAAACATCAAGGACAGTCAACCGAAAGCCAATATGCCCACACCCCAAGGGGCATTTAGAGGGAATCTATTGTTGTATCATCAGCAATTTCATCAAGTTATTAGTTTAGAGTGTAAATAAGTGAGGCCCCAGCAGTGATTCATGTGGTTCTTTAACTGGTTACAGTTTGCCAAGGTGAAAATTACACACTTATCTTGGCTCTTCATTTCCTCTTAGTGAGCCAGTGTCTATCTACAGAAGTATTTTACCCTAATGCCACAAGTTCTTCTGTACAAATCTCTTACGTGGTACCTTATCAAATGGCTTTGGGAAATCCAAATACACTATATCTACTCATTCCGCTTTATTTACTGTGGACATTATAATCTCAAACAAACTTCATGTAGAATCTTTACACCGAGTGGAGAAGACTTTCAACCTGTTAATCTGAGGTGTGAAACAATAACATTTCCTGGTTGTAAATATAAACTTTCAGTATTTCTCCATTAATGAGATACTATAGTTGATACTGGCCAAATCGTGCCTGTCCTTTTACCCAGATTGCTTATTTTCTGCCATCTTAAGCACCTCCATGTTCCAGAAGGATAACTTGTTTCTGATCATTATCTCCAAAGCACAGAATAGTTTGTGAAGAATGTATCATAATAGCTTGAGTTAACTCTCAATTATTAATTATTCCCTTCAGAAAGGTATTTTGTTTCATAATTTTTTTCTGCAATTGGCCATGTAAATTTGACAACTGTATGTTCAAAGACTTTGCTAATTCAGCAAAGATTACTTTCTGCAGAACAACACAGTTGGGTAATAAGCTGCTGGAGCAGTTCAACATAATTTCATGCTGAGTTGCCAGTCACCTTTTCAGAACTGAGGTCCTGCCATGCAAGTAAGAAAGGACAATCTAATGAAAATTCAGTGCAGATCCATAGAATCCATACAGTGTGGAAACAGGCCCTTCAGCCCAGCAAGTCCACATCAACCCTCAGACCCATCCCCCTGTAACCCACCTAATCTACACATCCCTGAACACTATGAGCAATTTAGCATGCCCAATCCACCTTGCTTATACATCTTTGGACAGTGAGAGGAAACTGGAACCCCCGGAGGAAACACACGCAGACATGGGGACAATGTGCAAACTCCACACAGACAGTCACCCGAGGGTGGAATCAAACCTGGGTCCCTGGCGCTGTGAGGCAGCAGTGCTAGCCACTGTGCTGCCCAATCAATGTCACACACTGTCAAAAATCTGAATTTTAAAACATTCTAACCTAAAGAAAAGGTTTTTTTTTTGAAAAAACTAGCAAGAGTACATAAAGAACAAGAGGATGAAGATTTAAAGTGATCTGTAAATGAAGCCAGGGTAATGTGAGAAAAAAGACTTTAGATAGCAAGTAGTGAGGGTATAAAATGCACTGCCTGGAAATAAGATGGAGAAGAGTTCAGGAAAGATGAGGCATTCAAAAGGGCATTGGATGATTATTTGGATAGAAATTATGAGCAGGGATATGGGGAAAAGGCAGGTGATTGGCACTATGGAAATAGAAGCAGTACAGGCACAATGGGCCAAATGGCCTCCTTCTGTGCCATTACATTTCTGTGATTTGAGAATTTGATATTTTTCTAGTTAACTGTATAAACCATCCCATACTTCACTTTGAATACATTCCAATTTTACTCATCATTTGGGTTTTCTCTGAATCTTACCATCTTGTTCCTCTTCTACGTAATTCTCCCATTCATTGTACTGCTCTTCACGATATTCCTTCCTTCGTTCATCAGCTGCAAGCCTTTGGCTGTGCTCAGCTGCAGGGAAGATAGTTTTTAAACATATACTGACTTCCATGTCTTTACCAACACACACTTCAAGTTGTGGCAATGATTATCCAAACATTTCTTTTAAAACAGGATAATGAGATTATTCTGCTGTGGTAAATTAAAATTGTTCATTAAGCATGGTAAAATTCATTTAAAGCTGAGTTTTGTATGTCAATGAGCTTCTAGATTAAGTGACACAATCTTCATTTTATGATGAGACACCTCGGACAAAAAAGATTAGAAAATCAGTATAAAGTGTGGCAAATTATGGAAAAGTGCATAAAACATGAGAGAGGGGAGTGATGATGTAGTGCTGATGTTACTGGACTAGAAGTCTATGGGGTCCTATGTGATTGAATTAAAATAGAGTTCCCATCAATGCATCTGGTGGAATTTATTTACTAAATCTAGATTTTAAATAAAGTATGAATAGTTTCTGACCATGAAACTACTGGATTGCTTTAAAATTACACATGATGTGCTTTAGGCAAGGAAGACAATTGTCCTTACTGGCTGGAGTCCATGTGATTCCAGTCTCTCAGCAATCAGATTGATCCTTACTGCTCTGTGAAATGGCCAAATTGGCTCAAAAACAAAGCCATTCCTGAAAATATGTATCAGCTCAAAACTAAGCATCCCTGAGGCACTGTGAGCCATTAACAACAGCAGAATTGTATTCAACTACAATCTGTAACTTCATGGCCCATCAGCATTAACATCGAGCTTGGAGATGACCCCTGCTGAATGAAGAGCCCAGGAGGGCATGTCAGGAGCAGCACCAGGCATAGCTCAGACTAAGGTGTCAAAATTTTGAAGCTACCACTACCTACTTAAATGCTCTCTGGACAGTAATAGATGAGCATTAAATGCTGGCTTAGCCAATGATGCCACATTTCTATGAATGAGCATATTTTTAAAATGTTAAACAGATGAAAGCAACATACAATAGTCAGGCTGAGCAATCCTGGAACCAGCAGATCAGGTCTAAGCTTTGCAGTCATGAACGCTGGTAGATAATTAAGCAACTACAGGAGGAGGAGGAGGCTCCAGAAAGATCCCCCATCCTCAACGATGGGGATGCCCAACATACCAATGTAAAAGACCATGTTGATGCATTTGTAGCTATCTTTATCCGGAAATGCCTAGTGGATGATCCATCTTGGCGTCTTCCTGAGGTCCCCAGCATCACAGAGGCAAATCTTCAACCAATTCAATTCACTTCACATAATATCAAGTAATGATTAAAGTCAATGACACTGCAAAGACCCAGATATGACCCTAGCTATACTGAAACAGCTGGGCACAACACTGGCATCTACCCAGTAATGTGGAAAATTGTCCAGGTATATCCTGCCCACAGAAAGCAGAATGAATTGTACCATCAGTCTTCTATTGATCATCTGCAAAGTGACAGAAGGTGTTATTGACAGTGTAATCAAGCAGCCTTAATAAGCACTAACTTGCTCATTAAAGCTCAGCTTGAGTTCTGCTAAAACATTTAGCTCCTGACTTCATTACAGCCTTGGTTCAAACGTGCTTGAAAGCGCTGAACTCCAGAGGTGGGGTGAGAGTGACTGCCCTTGACATCAAGGCAGCATTCTGCTAAGTGTGGCATCAAGGAGTCCTAGCAAAACTGGAGTCAGTGGGAATTGGGAAAACTCTACTGGGTGGAGTCAGACGTGGCACGAAGGAAGATGGTTGTTGTTAAAATAAAACAGAATTGTGGATGCTGGAGATCTGAAACAAAAACAAATTGCTGGAGAAACTCAAAAATTATGAAGAAGGGTCACTAGACTCCGTCTTAATTCTGCTTTCTCTTCATAGGTGCTGCCAGACCTGCTGAGTTTCTCTATTTTCTGTAGATGGTTGTGGATGTTGGAGATCACTCATTTCACATTCAGGACATCACTGCAGAATGTCTTCAGGGTAGTGCTCTAGGCCCAACCATTGTCGCTGCTTTGTCAATGATGTTCCCTGCATCACACAGTTAATGATGGGGATTTTTGTTGTTGATTGCTGAACGCTCTAGAATTCTTCAGATACTGAGGCAATTCATGTCCATGTGCAGCAAGATCAAGATAACATTCAGGCTCTGGCTGAGAAGTGACATGTAACATTCTTGCCACACAACATAGAACAGTACAGCACAGTATAGGCCCTTCAGCCCAAGATGTTGTGCCGAACTTTTACCCTAATCCTAAGGTCTATCTAACCTCCACCCCTACCTTAAACTATCATCCATATGCCTATCTAATAGCCGCTTAAATGCCCCTAATGACGCCAACTCCACTACCCTCTCCGGCAATGCATTCCACGCCCCTACCACTCTCTGAGTAAAGAACCTACCTCTGACATCTCCCCTATATCTACCTCCACTCACTTTAAAACCATGCCCCCTCGTAATAGCTACCTCCACCCTAGGAAAAAGTCTCTGGCTGTTCACTCTATCTATACCTCTGATCATTTTATACATCATTATTAAGTCACCTCTCATCCTTCGTCGTTCTAAAGAGAAAAGCCCTAGCGCTCTCAACCTTTCCTCGTAAGACCTTCCCTCCATTCCAGACAACATCCTGGTAAATCTCCTCTGCACCTTTTCCAATGCTTCCACATCTTTCCTGGAATGAGGTGACCAGAACTGGACACAGTACTCCAGATGTGGCCAAACCAGGCTTTTGTATAGCTGGAGCATAACTTCACGCCTCTTGAACTCGATCCCTCTATTAATGAAAGCTAACACACCATACGCCTTCTTAACAACTCTATCCACCTGGATGGCAGCTTTCAGGGAACTGTGAACATGAACCCCAAGATCCCTCTGCCCCTCCACACTGCCAAGAATCTTTTCATTAAGTGCCAGGCAATTAGCATTGCCAAAAGGAAACAACCTAATTGCCTTCTCTTAATTGACACTCAACTGTGTTATCATCAGTGAATCTTCCACCATCAACATCCTAAGGTTATAATTGATGAGAAACTGAAATGGACTAGCCACATGAGTACTGTGGCTATAAGAGCAGGTCAGAGGCTAGGAATACTGCAGACAGTAACTCACCTCCACCCTCCCCAAAGCCTGTCCACCATCGACAAGGCACAAGTCAGAAGTGTGATGGAAAGCTTCCCCACTTAGCAGTATGAGTGCAGCTCCAATTCAAAAGGTTTGACACCATCCAGGATAAAACAACTTGCATGCTTGGTACCCTATACATTTCCTTTAACATTCACCTGTATGTCATCTACAAGATGCACCAAACCGCCTAAAACAGTACTATCCAAATCCACTATTTCTACCTCCTAGAAGGACAAGGGCAGCAGATACATAGGAACGCTGCCCTCCAAGCCACTCACCATTCTGACCAGGAAATATATCACTGTACCTTCAGTGTGGCAGAGTCAAAATCCTGGAACTCCTTCCCTAACAGCACTGTGGGTGTCCCTGCACCACATACACTACAGTCATTTCAAGAAGGCAGCTCGTCACCACGTTCTCAAAGGCAACTGGGATGGGCAATAAATCCTGGCAAGCCAGTAACACACTCATCTCATGGAACAAAAAATAAAATGTACATGCACACTAAACAAGTAGAACATGGATAAAACTAAATGTGAATACCAGCACAACACAATGTCAAAGGTTTTCAATAAAGTTTGTTTAAAGCACCACAATCATTTTCAAACCCAATTTAAAGGTAGGGGTAGCCTCATTCAGTTTTAATGCATCAGATTTTGAACCATACATTGATACAACGAAGGCCTCGTGCGAAACAGTGGTAGTGTCCCTACCTCTGAGCCAGGAGGCCAGGTTCAAGTCCCAACTGCTCCAGGGATGTGTAATAACATCTCTGAACAGGCTGATTAAGGAAATATCGTGACTGATAAAATCTGCAATTGTATCCAATTGACGTTGACTCTTGAGAGGCAAGAGTCTTTTCCCTAAGAAGAAATGCATTATTCTACACTACTGTTGCAAGTCCTCATCCAAACCAGGCACAGAACAGCACTGTCAGGGCATGGAAGTAAATTTTCTTTCAGCCCAAGTCCAATCGTTCTCAAAATAAACCCTAAAGAATACGTAGGATTTAAAGGAAAATGTATTTTAGAAGCAAGATAACCAGTGGAAATGGAATAAAATGGCTATCAACAGTAGAACTATGTCCACGGATAAACATTTTTCGAGACCCCCTATGGATTATTGGAAGTAGCTGCCATTATGGATTGTAATGGCATGTGTGATGTTGCTAGTGCCATATTGAATGACTAACAGGTAGCTGGTAGAAATTTTACTATACGGCCATGAAACAGACCCTGGGGCAGAGTTGAATAGTGCCTCAGAGTCCCTGTGCTGAGTATAGAATGTACATCCAGATTGCTGTGACAAGCTCACAGTTTTAACAGAAACATTGAATAGGTTAAAATAATTCATAGAATTTCTTATGGAGGGTGGGAAGCTCCTCAAAGAAAGGCCCAGCCTCCTTGTTAATGTTAGCTGAAGGCTGAAAAATCACTGCTAGAATCTTTGAGAGAACTCCTGATGTGGTTAAGGACATCATTTGCTGTGCTAATACCAAACTTGATTGTCATAGCAACCTGTCTGATATTAAAGACGTACTTGGAAGCTGATGGTAACAAAAAGACTACTGCACTAGGATTGACAATGGGTGAGAGGTTCAGTGTGCATGGCACTGAGTTGAATGCAGAATCCCAGAGACTGGCAGAAGCTTGGTGAAAGCTTCCAGTGGTCAGAGAGTAACCACAACCCAACTGAGTCTGTTGACATGTTTGCTGACATTGGCAGTTTCAAATCATCTGGAACTTTTTTTTTAATAATTTGCCATAAAACACATTTTAAAAGCCTCAAAAAATACATTATTTCCAAATTTTGTCCAAGTAATTTCAGATTACTCATGTTTAGGACATCAAAATATTTAAAGGTTAAAAAACAAAATTAATGCTAATGGTTAAACATTTATTAATCCTAAATGTACCAGATGCATCAGCTTTCAGATTACATCTATTCAGACAGTGTAACATTAAAAAAAGCTGAACCAATATCACTGATCACAGTCAAATATTAAGAATTAAATTAATTTAAGTGCCTACCTAGTCAGGATCCTAATCAATTTCAATTTCCTTGAGTATAATGTCCTCCTGAAGATTGGTACTTGTTCAGTTGTGAATAAAATGCCTTTATTTCAGGAACCAATGGATTTTGTACAGGTATGTGATACATTGAGCAGACTGGCTGAATTCACAATAGTTTACGGCCACTTACATCGCTAAAATAACATGGGGTCATAACAGGTCATAAAATCGGTTTTCATCAGTAGCACAAAATGAGCAGCGTCAATTCCACTGATTTCATTGGAACTGAATATCGATCTGACAGGGAATTATCAAGCAGCTAGTACTAAAATCCAAGAAGATATTTTTTAAAAGAATGTATTCTTGATACTATGGGCATCATTGGCTGGCCAGCATTTATTGCCCATCCCTAGCTGTCCTTGGAAAGGTGATAGTGAGCTGCCTTCTGGAACCACCGCAGTCCATGTGGTGTAAATACATGTCCTCTGCTATCAAGGAACTCTGGAGCAAATTGTTACAACTGAGTGGCTTGCTAGGCCATTTCAGGGGGCTGTTAAAGCCAGACTGGGTAAGGATAGCAGATTTCCTTCCTTAAATGACATTAGTTGAGCAGATTCTTTTTACAGCAATCCAGTACTTTCATGAGCATTAGTAATTAGTGTAATATTATACAAATTATTATTTAATTTAAATTTCCCAAGCTGCAGCTTGAACTTGTGTCTCCAAAATCTCATTAGACAAGTTCCTGATCCCTCATCACCAGCACTGTGCTCTCATCCCTGGTACCTAAGGACTGTGTTCTGAAATTTGAATTAACTTTTACAATTGCAGCTCTACCAATAGCAGGTGCCTCTGCCCAGTTGGTTTGGCTTCTGAATTTATATTATCTAGCATCACCACATAAACAAGAATTGTTGAAATGATTGTTCAATCATGCTCCCTCTCAGAAACACCACATTTCCGTGGCATAGTGGGAATAACACTCACTTAATGTGAAAGGTCCAACATTTGAAACCAGATGGAAATATTACATGGGGGAAGAAACCACAAAGTGAAGTCAAGGATGATCTGATCAGCCATGATCTCATTGAATGGTGGAGTAGATTTGATGGGCAGAATAGTCTACTTTTGCTGCAATTTCTTATGGTCTTATACACAAACATTTCCAGCCAGACAAAATCTGAAACTCATTTATCTGACTTCCTTTCCTCTGAGATAACAAGGTGTAGAGCTGGATGAACACAGCAGGCC
>NC_063353.1:46377830-46380506 GCF_021869965.1 Rhincodon typus | reverse complement strand
TGGCCTGCTGTGTTCATCCAGCTCTACACCTTGTCATCTCAGCTTCTCCAGCATCTGCAGTTCCTACTATCTCCTTTCCTCTGATTGTGAGTTTGGTAATGGATTCACCTGAGAGTCCAAGGCTTTTGATTGAAATTTCACCATGGAGCTAATCTAGACTAGCAGTATTCAGGTACACAGTCTGGTTGGAAATGTATTTTGTTTGTGTGCAATATTAAATTGTGACCCTGTCTGCCTGCTCCAGTCAATGTAAAATAATCTCAGTATTTTGAAGAGCAGGAATTCTGCGGGTGTCCCAGCCAGGACAGCATTCCTGCATCAACCAAATCACCCAGTGGGAATAATGTGCTCATTCCTTCCCATTTATGTCCAGAGCTCCCTGTGGAGTTTGTCTCCAGGACTGGCCCCTGCAAATTGACCTGTTGCTGATAAAATGTTTCGGGCTGTTCTCCAGGTTGAAAAAGCTCGTTTTTAATTATTTTTGAGGCTTTGAGACTTCACTTTTGGAAACATCCGGTTATTACTGAGATTTCACGAGGTTAAGAAAATATATTCAGGAACAAAAACAAAGTTGCTGGAAAAGCTCAGCAGGTCTGCTCTGCACTGAGTTCTGAAGAAGGGTCACCGGACCTGAAACGTTAACGTTTTTTTTCCTTCACAGATGCTGCCAGACCTGCT
The DNA here is from genome assembly GCF_021869965.1 of Rhincodon typus. Lineage (NCBI taxonomy): Eukaryota > Metazoa > Chordata > Chondrichthyes > Orectolobiformes > Rhincodontidae > Rhincodon > Rhincodon typus. The sequence continues at coordinate 46,379,828 of NC_063353.1, read as the reverse complement.
GAGCTTTTCCAGCGACTTTGTCTTTGTTCTTGAGTGCAAAAAACAATCGGCTAGACAGAGAAGCTGTCCACTTTGCCTGTGACTGTTGTAATTTCACTGTGCACCAGTCTGATTCCCTCCCGGAGTTGGGAGTTTCACAGATCTCCTGATTAACAGAAACTAAGACAGAAATTGCTGGATAAACTCCTGGCTAACAGAACTGGCGACCAATGGACAATGCTTTAATTTTAAAGCCGTCAAAACAGCCTTCCACAGGGAGACTGCACCAGAGCCCCGGGTTCAGGAGAGTATGAGCAGAGAGAGAAGGGGTCAGGATTTTAATTAAAAGACTGATGGACCCTGAATGGTCCTGGGTTAGACCAGGGTCAAGTGAATGTGGACTGGGGAGAGAGGGAACCTGCAGCACTGTCTCCAGACTGTCCTGTACCTCCCAGAATGAGCCCAGTGAAAGGTCAGACTTCCCAAGACAGTGCTGTCAAAGCAAGATCTAGACATGAACCTGCTGTTGAAACCCGATAACAGCAGGTTCATGTCTAGATCTCACAGGCTCGAGCTTTCCTGTTTGAAATATGCCCAGAGTACTCTCTCTCTCTCTCTCCAACCACAGAGTTTCAACTCCGAGAGACATGGACCATTTGGAACCCTCTCTCCAGCTCTTCCCAATCTCTATGTACCGCCACCAAAGACAAGCTCCAAACCCCCACTTCTCAAACGTCCCACTCCCTGACCGGCGGGATATTGGATAGTTTTATTTTGGTCAGCTCTCTAAACCTGTTGGAGCCCCGGGATGGGGGTGAGGAACATTCACAGGCGCCAAGAAACATCAATTCCTGCCCAACCCCATTCCCAATGACCGAGTGCTTCCTCCGTTTAACCGGGACACTCCACCGGTTCCTCTCCCCCAACCCCCCTCCTCCTTCTCTCTTCCCCCCTTTCCTCGCTCTCTCTCTCATTTTCTCTCTCTCTCCCCCCTCTCTTTATGTTTCTTCTTCTCCCTTCGCTTTCTCTCCTTTTCCCCCTCCTCTGTCACTCTTCCTCTCTCCCTTCTCTCTTTGTCTCCCTCCCTTTCCCCTCTCCACCCCCCCACCCCCCCACCCCCTGTGCCTGCACACACACACACACACGGAGAGTGCGAGTGAGTGTGTGTGTGTCGGGGGTTATAGCTGCAGTTTTTGACAGTTCAGACTCACCCATCATTTCAGCCCTGGATTTCGGAGAACGCTTGGCACGTCGCTTAAAGAAGTTAGAAGCGTCTTGTTCAGACACGAAAACCTGCCTCTTCATTCCTGCCAAATCAATAAAGAGACTTTTCATTGGGACGAATAGACGCGGGCTTGTACTGAGTCTGTATTGAAATTCTCCTTACGTTGCTGGTCTTCTGGTTTGTTCGTTTTATCCAGAGGCACCGCGGCGCATTCACTCTCCCGGAGAACTACAAAGTAGAAAATCAAAACAGAAACACATTTAATTCGGGATAAAGGCACAAATTACAAACGTTGGAGAGACAATCTGAGGATGGCAAGTCAGATTTTTCAGACACTGGGGGCTTCCATTTGAAACTTTCACAGTTTATTCAGTGTGTCCCCCTGTAGTGAAAAGTTCTCCCCCCCTCCCCTCCAGCCCCTGTCTGAAGGTAAAATAATCCACCAGATCTCCTGGTCTTAATTAAAACACCAAGCGGAGCAAGTGAGCATGACCCTCCCGCTACGCAGCAGCAATTCTGGTGATTCGGAATTCTTACATTTTACTGAAATGCATTTTTAAAAAGCAAATGTGTCATGTTAGTAATATGTCGGTGTAAAATTCCAGAACCCAGGGAGTTAAGTGTCCACAAAGTTCTGGCTGTATTTGCAATCAATCCGGATTATTGCAGTCCTCTGAGCCAGAGTGCTCTGGACAACAGAGAGCAGGGGGACACACTCTGTATGGGTCTCTCCCCCTCTCTGTCTCTCTATGTATCTCTCCTCCCTCTCTATATCTGTCTCTCCCTCTCTCTGT
>NC_063353.1:46374769-46377820 GCF_021869965.1 Rhincodon typus | reverse complement strand
TATCTCTCCTCCCTCTCTATATCTGTCTCTCCCTCTCTCTGTCTCTCAGCTTCTGACAAGAGGCTGAAACTCAAGGTTAGAAAAAAAAGTATGCACAATAAAACTATTATTTTCCAAGTGCAGGGATATTTGGACGATTTTTACTCACTTCCCAGGATAAAGACAGTCCCGAGACACGAAAGCAAAACAACCTGTTTCCATTTCATTTTCCCGGAGATCTCGATGTTCGGAACAATGGTGCACTGGGACCGTTTCTGAAAGCAGTTTGGACATTCCAGATGTGTTAAAGAAAGGGGCAGAGTCCTGGTATTTCAATCCGACAGGGGCGGGATCCTGGCTTCTAAACACCTTCATCTCCAGAGTCGGGAACTTAGTCCCCGTGAGGATACGAAAGCAAGAAACACTCAAGATCACAAGAAGTAGCAACAGGAACAAAACGAGAAATTGCTGGAGAAACTCAGCAGGTCTGGCAGCATCTGTGGAGAGAAAACACAGTTGACATGCTTTTGAATTCTCCCCACTGATGCTGTCAGACCTGCTGAGTCTTTCCAGCAATTTCTGATTTTGTTAATGATTTCCAGCGTCAGTTGTTTTTTTTTTGTTTAGAAATAAAAGGAGTGGACCATTTAATGGGACCATGGTGACCCAACATTCCTTACATCCACTTTCCTGCCCTTTCCCAGAACCGTCAATTCCTCTCCTGATCAAGCATCTATCTCAAGCTTTAAATATGTACAAGGACGCTATCCCCACAGCTCTCTGTAGTAATGAGTTTCAAATACTCTCAACCCTCGAGAGAAGAAACTCCTCCTCATCACAGTCTTAAATCCGAGCCCTTTTATTCAGAGAGTATATCCTTTGGACCTATGGGGAAAACTGTCTGCAATCCCTACAACACTCCTATGATGGGATACACACTTTCAACATTTACCCTTCAGAATCCTACATGTTCCAATGAGGTCATCTCTCAAGCTTCTCAAATCCAATTCTAAATTCCACTCCAGGTGCATCCTTCCCATAACTGGCTTTCAGCAGATAGTGACAATCAATAGCTAATGTTAAATCTATTTTAGTTCTGCAGTCATAGACAGCAAGATGAATTTATTATATTTACACAGGATGTAGCACCCCAATACATAATGTGCTGAGATGTTATTAAAGATATGACTGCCAAATGAATTTTAAAAATGTTTGGTAACAAGCAAAACTATTATAATTCTGGAACAAAGCAATAATCTTGGGTACAATCTTCAGTGAGTTTCTGGTTAGAATAGTCTAATTGTGAAATAGCAACATCATAAATGTAGTCCAAATCAGAATCAAATCTCATTGGGACCAAACTGATGTCAAATGTTATCTTGGACATAAACAAAATAAACGTTTCTTTCAAATGTTTATCTTCATCCTTCAACACTTTTAATATTTTCACCTGAAATTGTACATAGCCAGTGCTGAGAATCTAATTATGGGTAATATTGGATGATTGATAACAAGTGTTGTCAATTTTCCCAGACACCTCACATTTGAGTCTTTTTCACAGTGATTAACATTGACTCCACCTCACTCCTGCTAAAACAAAAGAGACTTTTGGCATCGGTTTTCAAAATGTGGATCCATCTCTGAAATCACCTCCAGAACAGTATTAGGGGTGTTGCACTTTTTCTTACTGAAGTCATGATACTATATAATTCTAAATGCGTAAAATACAACCTAGTTGCAGGAAGGATGGGGTCTGAAGAAGGGCCACTGAACCCAAAATGTTAACTCTGTTTCTCCACAAATGCTGCCAGACCTGCTGAGTTTCTCCAGCTCTCTTTGCTTTTGCACAGAGACTGGGTGTTTCAATTATTTTAATGTCATTCATCAAATGTGGAGCATTCACAGCAGTCACTTGGATCATTTGTAGCAAACTGTACCTGCACCCTTCCTGCAAAAGAGAAAGTATGTGAAAAATTGGGCAGACTTTTCCGTTCAGGACCTGATTTCAAATTCAGCCCAGGAACACAGGCCTTTACTGTCTACTTGGTTTGTTCAGCTTTCTTGGCAATGCAGCAATGTGGAAAATATCAGTCTGCTCCAGGAGGTCAGACTGAGGCCCACTTGTTGGGTATAATAGTTCATCTCTCTCTATCCACAAGGTAACTGCCCTGTGGATGGTTCTCGAGGAGCCCTGCTGCTCAGATGATCAGATTCCTTTGCTCCAACAGATTCCATTATTCCCATACACTCTGTCAATGCCCACCTTCAGCATTTACTGCCTTCACCACCCTACATTCAGTAGTAGCAGTGTGAACTATCTACAAGACAAACTGCAGAAATTCACCAAGACTCCTTTGACAATAACTTCCAAACCCATGGGCACTGCCTAGAAGGACAAGGGCAGCAGATACATGAGAATATTATCACCTGTAAGTTCCCCTCCAAACTATACATACAGAAAAAAATAGAAAAAAGTAACAGGAGTAGGCTATTCAGCCCTTTGAGTCTGGTCTGCCATTGAATGTGATCATGGCTGATTTCCAACTCAGTCCTCTGTTCCCACTTTCTCCCCATGCCCTTTGAACCATTTAGCCTTAAGAACTATGATTAACTCCTTCATGAAAATATTCAATATTTTGGCCTCAACCAGCTATTTACTGTGCTTCTCACTCCACAGAAGCTGCCACATCGGCTGAGTTTCTCCAGCACTATGTGTTCTATTTCAGATTACTGGAACTCCTGGTAGGGTTATCTAGTTACCAGGTCTCACAGCCTGAACTTGAAGAGCCTTCACTCTGGCGACCTCTAATATCATTGTTGATCATCCTCATCCTTTCCCTGTCCTTTTTTTCCTGTCTATAGTATCTCAGCAATTAAAAGAATACTTGGTTCACTCAACATGACTCATTTTCTAGAATAATATTACAAGGATCAGCATGCCTGACAGTTCCCTTATTTAGAAAGTGGTGCAAGATGTAAGAAGAGTCAAAAGGAAAAGGTAGTAGCATAAAACAAGGAGTTATTTTGCTATGTTTCAGGCACTGTGTCGTTGTAAATTACTGAGCTTTTTGG
>NC_063353.1:46355142-46369769 GCF_021869965.1 Rhincodon typus | reverse complement strand
CCTCTTCGACCTGTTTGTTTCCTCTCCACCTATCCTCTCCTCTATCCATCTTCTATCCGCCTCCCACTCTCTCCCTATTTATTTCAGAACCCCCTTCCCCTCCCCCTTTTCTGATGAAGGGTCTAGGCCCGAAACGTCAGCCTTTCTGCTCCTATGATGCTGCTCGGCCTGCTGTGTTCATCCAGCCCTGCACCTTGTTGTCTCTTTTTCTAGCTACAGGCAGCTTTGAAAATCATTTTCTTAGCTTCAAATCAGTTCTGGACCTAAAATGTTAACTCTGCTTTCTCTGCACAGATACTTAGCTTTTCCAGCAATATCTGTGTTCTATGTAGCTAAATGGTAATGCGTACATACTCTTATACCTAGCCTGAGGTCTCATTAGAGACTTCCATGTAACTCAGATGAAATGTAACCAGCTATATTTTGCAATAAACATACCCTGTTTATCAAGAGAGATAGTAGGAACTGCCAATGCTGGAGGATCTGAGATAACAAGGTGTAGAGCTGGATGAACACAGCAGGCCAGGCAGCATCAGAGGAGCAGGAAGGCTGACATTTTGGGTCTGAACCTTTCTTCAGAAATCCTTCAGCTTTCCTGCTCCTCTGATGCTGCCTGGCCTGCTGTGTTCATCCAGCTCTACACCTTATTATCCCTGTTTTTCAAGACTGTGTCTGACTTTGCCAAAGACTTCCCTTGGACATCCTTCACCACCAGCTATTAATAATTTAGACTAATAGCCAATGAATCAATCCATTGCATCTCAGATGGTACCCAGTGGACAAAGCCACAACTAATCCCAGTTTGTGGCACAAATATGTATCTTAAAAACAGTATGACAATAGTAAGAATGAAAGGAAGCTGATGGAAAAAATGTGAAGTTGGGAGAGGAGTTGGATGAAAATGACAAACTAAAGGATAACAACAGGATGGAGAGAGCTGAAATAAGGGGAAGATTTGGCAGGAAGATGGTCATTGGATTAATAATCCAGATGTCAAGCCCAATGCCCTGGGACATTTCACCATGGAATTTAAACACCATTAATAAATTTGGGGTATAATGCTAATCTCAATAAGGGTGACTGTGACAACTATCATCGTTTGTTATAAAAGCCCACCTGGTTCACTAATGCCCTGCGGGAAGAAAACTGGCTGCCCTTATCTGACAGGCAGCATGGTAGCTCAGTGATTAGCACTGCTGCTTCACAGCACCAGGGACCTGGGTTCAATTCCACCCTTGGGCGATTGTCTGTGTGGAGTTTGCATGTTCTCCCTGTGTCTGCATTGGTTTCCTCCCACAGTCTAAATTACCTATAGTGGCCAGGGATGTACCAGCTAGGTGGATTAGCTTCAGGGAATGTGGGTTTACAGAGATGGGGTGGGTTTGGGAGGGATTTAGTTTTTGGAGGATTGATGTGGATTCAATGGGCCAAATAGCCTGCTTCCATAATGTAGGGATTCTATGATTATCTGGTCTGGTCCACATATGACTCTAGACCCTCGGCAACGTAGTTGAATATTATCCACGCTCTGAAATAGCCTAGCAAGCTGTTCAGTTCCAGGGCAATTAGGGATGGGCAATAAATGCTCGTTCTCGCCAGTGACGCCCACACACTATGGAAGAATAAAGAAAAAAATTGTGCGAATGTAACTGAAGAAAACCTAAAGCAATGGATTGGAATGGAGCCTGTGAAGGAAAGCTAAAGGCAGAAGAGAATTGGGATGCAGCCAATGAAGGAATAACACAGCCAAGGAAATTAGGAGACGCTCAGGATGGAGCCATGGAGGAAAAGGCCAAGAAGATGCCAAGAGAGATTCGGGATGTAACCGGCAGAGGAACGTTTCGGCTCGTATGGAACAAGGTGAGTGTTAGTGAAGGACCTGTGGAGCAACTAAATTTGGGGATCTCTCAATTCATATCTTGAATTGGGATCTCTGACATTTATTTTCTGCTCAGCAGACATGAGGAATAAAGTACAGCTGTGAAATAAAAAACAACAACTAGGAGAACCTTGCTGCAATTTTTTAAGGAAACCAAAATATGTGAGGAAAACACATTTTTTTTCCAAGTATTCCAGTGACCAGTTTGTTTTGTGGTGGCTGGGATATAAATATTGGCAAGACATCTTGGATCCCTGACATTCACCTGAGCAGACAGATGGGCCTCAGTTTTGGAGTCCTACCTGAAACACAGCAACTCCAAGAATACTTCTCTGTACGGTCTCACTATGTACTGGGGAATAATAATCAGGCCTCACTGCTACCCAAGTTGTGACAAATGTGTAATTGTTTTAAAAAACCCAATGAAACCACAAAAACCCAATTTGACTGATTGAGGACAAAAGCAAACCACATCTAGTCCTTCAGTAGCTGAAAAAATAATTCATCGTGAATTATCTTCCACAAGAGCAGTGAAAAGAAAAGTATCTAGGCCCGAAATGTCAGCCTTCCTGCTCCTATGATCCTGCTTGGCCTGCTGTGTTCATCCAGCTCTACACCTTGTTATCTCAGGTTGTTTCCACTGGCTGGTGCAACTAGAACCAGGGGGCATAGCCTCAAAATTAGGGGGAGCAGATTTAGGGCTGAGTTGAGGAGGAACTTCTTCATCCAAAGGGTTGTGAATCTGTGGAATTCCCTGCCCAGTGAAGCAGTTGAGGCTTCCTTATTGAATGTTTTTAAGGCAACGACAGGTAGATTTTTTTGAACAGTAAAGAAATTAGGGGTTACGGAGCTGAGTCCACAAAAAGATCAGCCATGATCTTGTTGATTGGTGGAGCAGGCTCGATGGGCCAGATGGCCTACTCCTGCTCCTGATTCTTATGGTCTTATGAATCCCTTTGTTTTAGGCTTTCGGGGGTTTTCTGTCTGTTTTCCCTCCAACAAGGAGTGAGGGGGTGTTTTCTGCAGGCTGTATGTTTTCACTCTCTCCTACTTTTGACACTAGCAACATTTTAAACACTCTGCAGTTCAACCAATCAGGGAACTGTTGCTAGGCAGAATTTTCCTGGACACAAAAGATCCTTGGTGCCATTCAGTCTCAACTTGTCCCTCCTTCTTGTTACTGAAAAGCAACACTGTACGGGCACAGCTCAACAATGTTCAACATTTGCTTTACAAGTTGCAAAACTCTCCTGGTTTTTCAGTTCAAGCAGTCCAACTTCCATTTCAGTTTATAGTATCCAAAGAAATTGAAACCATATGGCCCCTTACAACAGAGATGTCAGCCTGAAATACATTACCCAGGTTCTGGAGTGGGATTACTGGCTCAGAACTGATGCTACAAGGGAACAATGAATGAAATATAATTCCACTACAAGGAGTAATGAGAACTGGATAACAATCTGTCTGATCTTATGGCCACTCTATTACCAGGTCATGGCACAATCGCAAAGCTGCCCACCTTGAAAAATCAGTCAAAAATCATGTTACCCACATTAGGAACAGAAAAGAAATTCAAAGCCATGCTACATTGTTGTCCCTTTGCTTGTTCTTTTGCAAGTTTATAAAATCTTTGACAAAACTTCTCTTCATGTTTAGTTTGAAGTCAATATTTTAATAATTCTCTCACTTTACATCCTGGACTGCTTTGCTGCAGACTAACACATGAGGATTTGGTGTCACTGGGCTAGCAATCCAGAAGCACAGGCTGTTGTTCTGGGAATGTGGCTTTGAATCCCAACATTCCAGATGGCGAAATTTAAATTCAACAAAAAATCTGGAAACTAAAGCAAGCTTAATGATGATCGTGTAACTGTAGTTGTAAAAACCCAGCTAGTTCAATAATTCCCTAACAGGAAGGAAATCTCCCATCTTTACCCATTGGAGCCTCCATGTGTCCCAGGGTCACAGTAATGTGGTTGACTCTTTTTTCCCCAAATCAACCAGTTCAGACGTTATAATTCATCCCTGGAGCAGGTGGGATTTGAACCAGGGCCTCCCTGTCCAGAGAGTCCTCTGAAATAGCTAAGCAAGCCAATCAGCTCCTACACAATAAATGCTGGCCCTGCCAGAGATACTCACATCCCATCACTGGTCTCTATAGGTGTATGATTTATCGACATTTTTGAACAATGTTCAAACATGATATAACACGCCTCTGGAGCTGGTGGGACTTTAGCCCAGGCCTCCTGACTCAGAGGTAGGGACACTACCACAGCACCACAAGAGCCAGCTGTGTACGATTTATATGCTATGATTGTTGTTCAATAGATACTTTAATATTTAAGTGACTTCCTTTCTAGTTACATAAATTCACACATTCACCCCAACTTCCTCATCACTAACCTCTCTTCATTTTACTTCATGAGCCAATAAATAGCTTTATTTGCCTGAATTGTTGCTTTCAAATCGACGAAATTAGCAATATCACTGTCATCTCTCCCCAAAAACTAATGGGTTGGATACAAGAAAGTAGTAAATTGAAGTTGGCATAATTCAATTTCATTCCTAATCACAACTGTTATTGATTATTTCCAGTCCTTTTCATGCAGCCTCTGCACAGTTTCCAAATTAATTTCATTCTCCTCATTGTCACTTCCTTATATGTAACAATACATGCAAAGGACAGAAAATACACAAAATTGGAAAATATCTTTCAGTCCAATCCCACCAGTATGCCGTGTCCTCTGAAAATCAAAGTATATTAAAATTATTTCGAACCTTTTTTGAGCCAGAGTTGAAATATTGCGTATAGTTTCTGGTTGTGTATTATAAAAGTGATTTAGATGTCTTGGAAAGGATGCAAAAACAATTAGTAGGGATGATCCCAGAACTGTGAGCACATGCATATCCATAGAATCCCTACAGTGTGGAAACAAGCCATTCGGCCAAACAAGACCACACCAACCCTCTGAAGAAAATCCCACCCAGACCCAACCCCCTACCCTATCCCTGTAACCCTGTATTTGCCATGGCTAAAGCATCTAGCCTACACATTCCTGGACACTATGCGTAATTTAGCATGGCCAATATACCTAGCCTGCACATCTTTGGACTGTGGGAGGAAACCGGAGCACCCGGAGGAAACCTACGCAGACACGGGGAGAGTGTGCAAACTCCACACAGACAGTCACCCGAGGGTGGAATCAGAAAGGTCAAACAAGCTGGGTTTCTTTGATTCAGAAATGAGAAGGTTGAAAGGTGACCAGTAGGGAACTTTAAAATTATGAAAGATTTTAACACCATAAACACAACAGAGGCTAAATTAGAGATAGTAGGAACCGCCGATGCTGGAGAATCGAGATAGGTGGGAGAAAAGACGGACAGGTTAGGGAGGCGGGGACGAGCTGGGCCGGTTTTGGGATGCAGTCGCGGGTGGGGAGATTTTGAAGCTTGTGAAGTCCATATTGAGACCATTGGGCTGCAGGGTTCCCAAGCGAAATATGAGGTGCTGTTCCTGCACCTATCCGCTCCACCAACCTCACTGACCAACCCCCACCCCCACCTCCTACCTACCAGCCTCATCCCCGCCTCCTTGACCTGTCCGTCTTCCCTCAACTGACCAACCCCCATCCCAACTCCCTACCTACACTCACCTTTACTGACTCCATCCCCGCCTCCTTGATCTGTCCGTCTTCTCTCCACCTAGCTGCTCCTTTATCCACCTTCCATCATCGCCCCCCCCCCCCCCATTTATTTCAGAGTCCCCTTCCCCTGCCCCATTTCTGAAGAAGGGTCCAGAGCCGAAACATCAGCTTTCCTGCTCCTCTGATGCTGCCTGGCCTGCTGGTTCATCCGGCTCTACACCTTGTTATCCCAGAGGCTAAATTAGATTGCTTCTGAAATCAGAGTTGAAGATCATAATAAGGGATTAACCTGGGCCAATTGATTGAAATGCATTTATGTGCTTGTAGTTTACAGTTAGTGCTACCTGTGCTCTTCAGATCCTGCATACCTATACCAGCAGGGAGTCAGGGAAGAGTTCTTCGTAACTCTTCAGTGCCAAAGAAGATTCGTACTGGACTCAAAGCAGTAACTATGATTCTCTCTCTATAGATGCTGCCAGGCCTGCTGAACTGTACTAGCACTTTTTTCTTTTTATTTCAGATTTTTAATATCTGCAGTAGTTGAGGAGTTTTCTCAGTATCCAAGGGCCCAAACACACCTTCTGCACTTCACCTGCACTTCACCTGCACTTCCCACAGTCTAGCCTACTGCATTTGCTGCTCAAAATGTGGATTCCTGTACACTGGGGAAATAAAGCGTAGACTGTGGGCTGTTGGTTGTATTATGGCAGAACTCTACACATTAAGACCTCTCTTTCCCGGCTCCAGTGAAATAGATGAGATTTTCAAAATTTGCCAAGTTTTAGGAACCCCTAAAAAGGTGTAAAACATTAATGAAATGCTTGCATTTACTTTAATTGAAAAGTCACAATGTAGATAAATTTAGGATATCCGATCAGTATGGACAAGTTGAACTGAAGGGTCTGTTTCCATGCCGTACAACTCTATGACTCTATGGGTGACCACTTTGCAGAACATCTATGTTCTGCCCGCAAAAAAGACCCTGAGCTTCCAGTTGCCTGTCACTTTAACACACCACCGTGTTCCCTAGCCAACGTCTCTGTCTCAGCTTGCTGCAGCACTCCAGCGAAGCTCAGCGTAAACTGTAAGAACAACACCTCATTTTCTGCTTGGGGGCCCTGCAGCCTTCAAGACTCAATATCGAGTTCAATAATTTTAAGGCTTGAAATTCTCCCAGGTCCCAATTACTTGAGAAAGGATGTACTGGCACTGGACGGGGTGCAAAGGAGGTTCACTAGGTTGATTCCGGAGTTGAGGGGGTTGACTTATGAGGAGAGACTGAGTAGATTGGGATTATATTCATTGGAATTCAGAAGATTGAGGGTGGATCTTATAGAACCATATAAAATTATGAAGGGAATAGATAAGATAGAAGTAGAGAGGATGTTTCCACTGGCAGGTGAAGCTAGGACAAGAGGGCTTAGCCTCAAGATTAGAGGGAGCAGATTTAGGACTGAATTGAGAAGGAACTTCTTCACCCAGAGGGTTGTTAATCTATGGAATTCCTTGCCCAGTGAAGTAGTTGATGCTAATTCAGTAAATGTTTTTAAAGATAAGGTAGATTTTTTTTTAACAATAAAGGAATTAAGGGATATGGTGAGAACGTGGGTAAGTGGATCTGAGTCCACAAAAAGATCAGCCATGATCTTATTGAATGGTGGAGCAGGCTCGAAGAGACGGACGGCCTACTCCTGCTCCTAGTTCTTATGTTCTTATGTCCCAACGCCTACCCCCACACACCAGGCCTTGTGATCACAGAGCCTGCATTGGCAGCCACTAACCGTCTCCATTAATAGCTATTCACCCTCCTAGCCAGATCATTATCCACTCCTTTGTCTGTCTAACCGCTCTTCTCCCTCTTTGGGCTCTATCCCTAACTATTGTTTACTCCTTACCCCCACCCCCCCACCCTACCATCTGCATTTATTCTGACAATTTCCTAGCTACCATCTGTTCTGAGAAACGGTCACTGGACCTGAAACATTAATTCTGATTTCTCTTCACAGAGGCTGCCAGACCTGCTGAGCTTTCCCAGCAACTTCTGTTTTTGTATCTGCAGCACTTTGCTTTTAACTGAGTGTTCAATATCAGTGATACTTGGAGCAAAGCATAAGGAAATCAGCCAGGTTCTTAGATCCCACTTCCCTGCCCAAGATTAACGTACAATATATCTACCCAAGCCCATTGCCCACTTTTTTACTGTGGATCTGGTGACAGGTCTCTATCCATTCTGCCACTAAAAGGTATATCAGAGGAAGTTATTGCCCAGCAATGGCATTGTGGTGGCACACACATCTTGGAGCTCAGGTGGTTATAGGTTCAAGTGCCACTCGACTACCCAGTAGCAAGTGCTATCTTTCAGTTGAGATGGTAAACAAGGGCATCACCTGCTGTCTCAGTTGGAGCAATGAGATGCCATGGCACAATATGAAGAACAGGGAGTTTTTGCCTGATATCATCTTTTGTACATTCTCTTTGAAAAAACAATTATTTGATCATTTTCACAATGCTGTGGAACCTAACTGCACAAACTGGCAATCATGTTTATTACGCTGCAACATTGTGAAGTGCTTTGGAACATCTTAAGGTTATAAACTGTGATATACAAATGCAAGTATTTTATGAAAATACTATGATCACAGTATGGCTGCGATTTCATCCCACTGCCAGATTACCCACTACCTTGCAAAACCCCAATATAATAACCAAAACTAACATTCTCTTCTCATTGCCTCTGGACTTGTTCTAATAAAAAAAACACTGTTACATCTGGAACATTTTCCAGTTCTGAAAAAAATGTCATCAACCTGAAAAACTAAGTCTGTTTCTTTCTTCAAAGCCGGTGCTTAACTTTTGTATTTACGACATTTTAAATTTTATTCCATATTCCAAATTGTTTTTGCATATAAAACTACAAAGATCAAAGAATAAAGAACAGTACAGCAAGGAACAGGCCCTTTGGCCCAACAAGTCTGCACCGACACATGATACCGATCTAAACTAAAAAACTTTTACCTCCACATGATCCATATCTCTCTATTCCCTCGACATGTATCCATCAAGATGCCTCTTAAACTAGATTTCCCCGTTCTGATCGTTACCACATCTCTGATTTTTTCGTGAACTATTACAACAGTAAAAGCACACGCCACCTATTATTACAAAACAGGATTTCAGAGGAGACTGACTTGTTTTTAACTTTGTGTGAAAACTCATTAAAACCTTGCCACAGAGTGTCCATGGAAAACATTCAAAAAATGAGCTGACTTCAAAAACCTCAGCTAAAGATGTCACTCCAGAAAGAGTAAATTACTGTGGCACAGGTAGCCTGTGCACTACCTTATTCCACCATTTCAATGTATTTCTGAAAGGGAGACTAGCTTTGTTGTGTTGGGACTGGGACATGTACATGAAAGCCATATCCCCAAATGCTGAGCAGTTTAAACTCAGCATCGTGACAATAAATGCAGAAATGTAGAAAATTGGAGCAGGAGTAGGCCACTTAGCCACTAATATGATCACAGTTGATCATCCAATTCAAGACCATGTTCCTGCTTTCTCCCCATATCCTTTGATCCCTTTAGCCTTAAAAACGATGTGCAATTCCTTCTTGAAAATATTCAATGATTTGACCTCAAACGCTTTCTGCAGCAGACAGTTCCACTGGCACACCACTCTCTGGATGAAAAAACATCTCCTCATCTCAGTCCTAAATGATCTATTCTATTTGTTAGACTGTGACCCCTGGTTCTAGATTCCCCAGTCATCAGGAACATCCTTCCTGCATCTGCCTTGTCTCATCATGTTAGAATTTTATAGGTTTCAATAAGATCGCACCTTCAGTCTTCTAAACTCCATGGAATATAGTCCTAACCAATTCAGTCTGTCTTCTTACATCAATCCTGCTATCCCAGCAATCAATCTGGTAAACCTTCATTGCACTCCCTCTGTCGCCAGAACATCCTTCCTCAGGTAAGGAGTCCAAAACTGCACACAATACTCCAGGTGTGGTCTCAACAAGGCTCTGTACAACAACAGGGTAATTTTATATCACATTTTTAACTTAACAAAACATTGCAAGGTGTTTTACAGGAGCACTGGGAAACAAATTCTGACACTGAATCATTTAAGGAGATATTAGGTCAGATGAGCAAAATGATGCTCAAAGAGGTATAGGAGCTAATGAAAGGAGGAAAGTGAGGGACAGAGGTGGAGAAATTTTGGGAAGAATCTCCAGAGTTTGCAAGACAGGTTCAATCTGAACCTTTCAGCCTGATTAACATGTTTAAAATGATAGCCAGCCTCCTTCCCTTTCCCTGCCTGAGATAGGAGCCAGACATCAATCCATTGGCACCTGCTTCTTGACACACTTTAATTTATTGGTCGTTTAACAAATGAGTCCACATCAATTTGATCTGCGAACCCATTCTGAAACAACACCTCCCCCTCCACTACCACCCCCTAAGAGAATTTCTTCAAGTGTGGGAAAGAGAGAAATAGCAAAATAAAATGGAGATCCAGAATGATATGTTGCACTCCACATTGATTAGAGTGACAGCTTTGTTTACAATGTTCCCTTATTAAATCTGCTGTGCCCTGTTGGAACAACAATTTCTACCTAAGTTCAGTCACAAATTCAGCATGAGAATGTTCAATAAAGCACAGTATGATCTATTATATGTGGAGAATGTCAGCAAGTGTGGCTATTGGCATGGAAACGAAGGCAATGAGCTTGTCTGATCAGACTTACCGCTTCTGAACATAGTGAATGGCCAGAGGACAACCAAGATTGAAGACTGTTTGCTAGCTGCATCAATTGGAACACTTTTCAGAACTCAATTATTGAAGAGTTTCTTTGTTACATTAATCAAATTAAAAATGTCTAGAGTTTGCATTGGTTATCAGTCAAACATGTTGCATCAGTCCAATTAGTTTAACATTTTAAAACACACTTCCAACACCCCAGAAGTTGATGTAAAACAATGGACAATTGTACCTTATCTTGGCCCCCATCTTCCTTTATCAGTGTAAAACTACAGTGAAGTTACTCGAGAGGCATGGATAGGGTAAATAGACAAAGTCTTTTCCCTGGAGTGGGGGAGTCTGAAACTAGATGGCATGGGTATAAGGTGAGATGGGAAAGATTTAAAATGGATCTAAGGGGCGACTTTTTCACACAGAAGGCGGTGCCTGTATGGAAAGAGCTGTAGAAGGAAGTGATGGAGGCGGGTACATTTAAAAGCCATCTGGATGGGTATATGAATAGGAAGGGTTTAGGCTTGGAAGTGCATGGTAGAGTAAGGCAAAGTCAGCATGGTTTCATCAAGGGGAGATTGTGCCTGACAAATCTGTTAAAATTCTTTGAGGAAGTAACGAGCAGGTTAGACCAAGGAGAGCCAATAGATGTTACCTATCTGGTCTTCCAGAAGGCCTTTGACAAGGTGCTACACAGGAGGCTGCTGAGTAAGATAAGGGCCCATGGTGTTAAAGGCAAGGTGCGAACATGGATAGAAGATTGGCTGTCTGGCAGAAAGCAGAGAGTGGGGTTAAAAGGATCTTTCTCAGGATGGCAGCTGGTGACAAGTGGTGTTCCACAAGGGTCAGTGTTGGGACCATAACTTTTCATTTTATACATTAATGATCTAGATGAAGGAACTGTGGATATTCTGGCTAAGTTTGCAAATGATACAAAAATAAGTAGAGGGACAGATAGTATTGAGGATACGGGGAGGCTGCAGAAGGATTTAGGCAGGTTAGGAGAGTAGGCAAAAAGTGGCAGATGGAGCACAATGTGGAAAGTGTGAGGTCATGCACTTTGGTAAGAAGAATAGAGGTATGGACTATTTTCTAAACGGGGAGAAAATGCGGAAGTCTGAAGTGCAAAGAGACTTGGGAGTTCTAGTCCAGGATTCTCTCAAGGTAAACTTGCAGGTTGAGTCAGTGGTTAGGAAGGCAAATGCAACTTTGGCAATTATTTTGATAGAACTTGAAAATAAAAGAAGGGATGTACTTCTGAGGCTCTATAAGGCTCTTGTGAGGCCACATTTGGAGTATTGTGTGCAATTTTTGGCCCCATATCTCAGGAAAGATGTACTGGCCCTGGAGCGGGTTCAGAGGAGGTTCATGAGAATGGTCCCAGGAATGAAAAGCTTAACATATGAGGAACGTTTGAGTACTCTGGGTCTATACTTGATGGAGTTTAGAAGGATGAGGGGGGATTTAATTGAAACCTACAGAATACTGAATGGCCTGGACAGGGTGGATGTTGGAAAGGTGTTTCCATTGGTAGGAGAGCCGAGGACCCAAGGGCACAGCCATAGAGTAAAGGGAAGACCTTTTAGGACGGAGATAAGGAGAAACTTCTTCATGCAGAGAACGGTGAATCTATGCCACAGAAGCCTATGGAGGCCAGGTCATTGAGAATATTTAAGACTGAGATAGATAGGTTCTTGATTGTCAAGGAGTCAAGGGTTATGGGGAGAAAGGGGGAGAATGGGGTTGAGAAACGTATCAGCCATGATTGAATGGTGGAGCAGGCTCAATGGCTGAATGGCCTAATTTTGCTCCTATGTCTTATGGTCTTATGGCCTAGAGGAATGTGGGCCAAATGCTGACAAATTGGACTAGATTTATTTAGGATATCTGTTCGGCATGGACAAGTTGGAACAAAGGGTCTGCTTCCGTGCTGTATATCTCTGTGACTATTATTATTCCCCTCAATCAATAGTTATTCAATTGTCAGAGGTTTTAGGTCGATAGCCATCAGGAACAAATTGTCCCCGTATGCCATTGACATGTACCTGTGCATGAGGAGGTCAGGTAGATGAGTCAGCAAATGCAAGAGGAGAAAGGCATTGTTTTCACTGTTGAAATACAGTGTTCTGAGGAGATGGAACTCTGGTCAATTCCTTCCAAAGTCGTTCAGTTCATGTATTCGCCCAGAGCAAGCATTGCTTCTCTTAGTGAACTGCAACCCAGGATTTGAAGAAATTACTCTCCTGATGGTTGAAAGAGCAGTAAATTGTGATCACTAGAAAATATATTTAGGCGAAATGGGCTTAGTCAGATATTTTGGTTTAATTAGAATTCATTTTCTTTGCAATTTCTCTGTCCAGTTTGAGTTGTTGTTTTGTCTCAACTTACTTCCTATAACAGAACTCATCAAGATTTACACTTTGCCAATGTCATCAGCCAATGAATAAATATTCCTTTTCATCTGATTATATTCCCTTGATGGATTCCTGTAGATTCCTTTTTCTTACTATTACCTGTTACAGAGGGGGAATGGCCAAACCCCTCTAATAGTTAAACTAAAACACAAACTCCAATCTGTTATGACGGGAGTAGGGGTTCCCTTCTAATTATTACCCCCAAAACACCCAGAGAAACTCGCCTTTCCCCTCGTAATCTGTTAAAAGAGTGGTTAAAAGAAAGAAAATCCCTGATCTCCACTTTACAAATAATGAGAAACAATGTATTTGTTTAACCCTAACAAGGAACAAATTAACAGAATTACTAACAAACTGAACAATTCCCCTCTAGACTTCTAACTACTTCCTAACTGGTCTAAATTCTACTGGAATGCTGGTCAAATAACCATAAGTCCCACATGTGAAAATCCAGTTAATAAAAAAACAATAAAGTAAAACTTAATCTCTCCAAGTTTGCACAGTCTATGTCTTCTTCACTTTGTCTCCAGTGTTCTTTCTGTTGATTTCACGTCACAAATATCTTTCTTCCATTGATTCTGCAGCCTTGGATGTTATTCTCTTTAATTTCTTCAGTGAGGACTTTGAGCTAAAATGCCATGGTACTTTTGATGGGTCTTTTCAGAAAGTTCAATAATTTTCTGTGAAAGCCAGGTTTGTATCTCAGCTTGCAGAATTCCTTTCACTGCAGCTGAATTTAGACTCTCCCCTCCGAAGGCAGTTGGCTGTCTCCAAATTTTCCAAATCTTTATACCCGTGATGACATAACAGTATTTCTTATGTGGGATTGATTGACTGTTGTCAATACCATTAGCTTTTAAATTCAAGACAACAAGGTGCAGGGCTGGATGAACACAGCAGGCCAAGCAGCATCATAGGGGCAGAAAGGCTGACGTTTCGGGCCTAGACCCTTCATCAGAAAAGGGGGAGGGGAACGGGGTTCTGAAATAAATAGGGAGAGAGGGGGAGGCGGATAGAAGATGGATAGAGGAGAGGATAGGTGGAGAGGAAACAAACAGGTCGAAGAGGCGGGGATGGGGCCAGTAAAGGTGAGTGTAGGTGGGGAGTTAGGGAGGGGATAGGTCAGTCCAGGGAGGACGGACAGGTCAAGGGGGCGGGATGAGGTTAGTCGGTAGGAGATGGGGGTGCGGCTTGAGGTGGGAGGAGGGGATAGGTGGGACGAAGAACAGGTTAGGGAGGCGGGGACGAGCTGGACTGGTTTTGGGATGCGGTGGGGGAGGGGAGATTTTGAAGCTTGTGAAATCCACATTGATACCATTGGGCTGCAGGGTTCCCAAGCGGAATATGAGTTGCTGTTCCTGCAACCTTCGGGTGGCATCGTTGTGGCACTGCAGGAGGCAGTGAACCATTTCAACTCCCCCTCCCATTCCTCAGATGACATGTCCATCCTGGGCCTCCTGCAGTGAGGAGAGCATGAGGTTTAGCTGTGGTACCACCCGAAACTAAAGTAGCCAGGGAAATGCTCAAAATTAAAGTTTGCATAAGACAAATGGCATCTTAGGGGGCATGCGCTGATGCAAGAGGAGTCATTTCCACAAAAATCAGTACCTTCAGGAAAATGGAAGAAAAAAATTGGGAAAATAGAAATAATTTCATGCAAATTTTTGTCAAAGCCAAAAAGCTTGTTCTCCAGATCCAGATGATGAGTAATAGAAATGTAAAATATCTTACAGATTTATACTTCAACATTCTAGTTTGTTGATCGAGAACATCTGAAAACTTCTACCCACAGTTGAGATGGGACTTTTTAAAACAGAAGTTTCTGCACTGGAGTCTGTTCTATCCTTGTAAATATCAGCAAAAGCACAATCATCGGAACCCTGTAGCCCAGTGGTATCAATGTGGATTTCACAAGCTTCAAAATCTCCCCTCCCC
>NC_063353.1:46348060-46355042 GCF_021869965.1 Rhincodon typus | reverse complement strand
CCCCCTTGACCTGTCCATCCTCCCTGGACTGACCTATCCCCTCCCTAACTCCCCACCTACACTCACCTTTACTGGCCCCATCCCCGCCTCTTCGACCTGTTTGTTTCCTCTCCACCTATCCTCTCCTCTATCCATCTTCTATCCGCCTCCCACTCTCTCCCTATTTATTTCAGAACCCCCTTCCCCTCCCCCTTTTCTGATGAAGGGTCTAGGCCCGAAACGTCAGCCTTTCTGCTCCTATGATGCTGCTTGGCCTGCTGTGTTCATCCAGCCCTGCACCTTGTTGTCTCGGATTCTCCAGCATCTGCAGTTCCTACTATCTCTGATTCAGCTTTTAAATTCAATTGGCTTTGAATTGCTGAGTGCTTGGTTTAAATTTATTGGCCAAATTCAAACTTGTTGCCTTGATAAAAATGCTGCTTGGCTGTTTGATACAAAATGTTTCAATTCAGTCACTCTCTGTGCTCAGTACTTGTAAATTTCCGAGCTCAGACTAAGCACAATCTCTTAAAGGGACCAGGCACTCCTTTTCCCCACTATCATTTTTTTTTACCAACCATTCTAAATTCCTGCCTTCCAACTCGTGAATACTCTACCCAACTTTGTCACATACCCCTTTTGCCAAAATCTTTCTCCCTCTGATCTGCAGTTAGCTTATTCATTCTAGCACTTTCTTAGATATGAGGCTTTTGTTAATTTTGTTAATAACTCATTATTTCAAAAAGAAAGTTTGAAATATAATCTCTCTTGACTGGTTCTGAATACTTACAAACCTCATTATTTTCAATGAGCATATATATTTCCAACTGTTATTGATGCCTAGCTGTTATTCCAGACATGCTCTTGGTCCCCAATTCAGATCAGTGCCCCTGAGATCAATGACTTTCCCATCTCTTCCACACTATCATTTCCTTGCCATTGAAAACAAAGTTCTAAACCATTCCTTTTTGATTTTTTTTTACTGTAAATGGATTGATTTATTCATATAAATGTGTGCTTTTATTTCCAAGTTGTGAGAAAGTGTGCATATGTGTGCATGATATTGGTGAGAAACTGCATGAGCTGGCTGATTCCCAGACCCTGACAATAATTCAGAAATCCCTTCAGCGTTTCTTGTTGTGTAGACTTCATAAAACCCCAAACTAAATTAAACTATATTGCAGTGGTTGCAAAAGGAATGGTAACAAGGACAGGTGTGACAGCAGTATCAACTGTAGCAGTAGGTGGAACAATCGTGTAGTAGCAATAGTTGTGACAGTAGTAATAATTGTGCTGAAAGTGGTGGTAATTATAGCAGTAGCAATAGCTTAGTGTGGATCATGAGTAATTATTGTGACGATGCTGTCACTTTAAAAAGGTTATTTTGTCCCGGGTTTTTATTTGAAGAGAGGATGTAAAGGCAGAAGCAATGAAGTGGCTACGGGATTCGGCATAAATCAATAGTTTAAGATCCTTTAGGTTTTTTTTAAAACAGTTGTGACAATGGAAGGGAAGTGGCCAGTGCTCCCAGATCAGGCTTTCTGGTTTTTTTTTAGCTCTGGCAGTCAGGAGCTGTTTGGGTCCCAGAAGAGTTGGAGCTTCAGTAAATGATTCCTAACTGGGACTTTCACTGAAATCTCTCTTGATGTTGAACGACACATAAGAATCTGTGTCTGAATTTACCGTTCTGCCAAGGCATGTGTTTTTGGGATGTTACTATATTGGAACAGTTCATTAATAATAGATTCTGTATCTATTATTTGGTTAAGTTTTCCAATAGTTGTTATTCTGAATTCCTCTTTCTTTTGTTTGTATTTTAACTATTGTGTTTAAATACATCGTGTTTTGCTTAATGTCAAGTGACTAGTTGCATTACATCTGGAGCACCCATTTCACATCTACCTTTAAAATAAGAAAAAGTCAGGATCTGGGTTACCTTCTTAAAATATTTTGAGGGGGTCTGGTCTGGTCCATAAAACTACACAGGAAAGCATTTCACGATACGGGGGGAATTCAATGATGATAATGCCATTGAACGTCAAGGGGCTCTGGTTACACTGTTTCCTATTGGAGGTGGTCATTCCCTGGCATTTGTGCAGTGCAAACGTTACTTGATACTTGTCAGCCTAAGCCTGGATATTGTCCAGATCTTGTTACATTTGAACATGGACTGCTGCAGTATTTGAGCAGTCGTGAATGGTGCAATCCACGTTTGAACCAATGCTGTAATGAGGTCAGGAGTTGGGCATCACTGAGCAGGTTATTGCTGAGTAGGTGCTGCTTGATAGCGCTGTTGATGACACCTTCCATCACTTTACTGATGATCGAGAGTAGATCAATGGGATATTAATTAGCCAAGTTGGATTTGTCCTGCTTTTTGTGGACAGGACCTGGGCAATTTTCCACATTGTCTGGTAGATGCCAGTGTTGTAACTGTACAGGAACAGCTCGGCTAGGGGAGTGGTAAGTTCTAGAGCAAAAGTCTTCAGTACTGTTGCCGGCATGTTGTCAAGGCCCATAGCCTTTGCAGTATCCAGTGTCTCCAAGCATCTCTTGCTATCCCGTGGAGTGAATCAAATTGGTTGAAGACTGGTATTGTGATGCTGGGGACTGCTGAAGGAAGTGAGATGGATCATCCGCTCGGCACTTCTGGCTGAAGATTGTTGTGAATGCTTCAGCCTTATCTTTTGCACTGATGTACTGGGCTGTTCCATCATTGAGGATGGGGATATTTGTGGAGCCTCCTCCTCCAGTGAGTTGTTTAATTGTTCACCACCATTCACAACTGGATGTGGTAGGACTGCAGAGCTTAGATCTGATCTGTTGGTTGTGGGATCGCTTAGCTCTGTCTATCACTTGCTGCTTTCGCTGTTTGATGTGCAAGTAATCCTGTTTGGTGGCATCACCAGGTTGATACCTCATCTTCAGATATGCCTGGTGCTGCTCCTGGCATGCCCTCCTGCACTCTCCATTGAACCAGGGTTGATCCCCTGGCTTGATGGTAATGGTTGAGTGGGGGATATCCCAGGCCATGAGGTTACTGATTATGTTGGAGTACAATTCTGTTGCTGATATCCCACGGCACCTCATTGATGCCCATTTTTGTGTTCCTAGATCTGTGCGAAGTCTGTCCCATTTAGCACAGTGATAGTGCCACACAACACGATGGAGGTTATTCTCAATGCAAAGGCAGGACCTCACCTTCATAAGGACTGTGTGATGTTCACTATTACCAATACTGTCATGGGCAAATGCATCTGCAGTTAGTGGACTAGTAAGGATGAGGTCAAGAGACAACAAAATGCAGAGCTGGATGAACACAGCAGGCCAAGCAGCATCACAGGAGCAGGAAGGCTGACGTTTCGGGCCTAGACCCTTCATCAGAAAGGTCAAGTTTGTTTTTCCCTTTTTTTGGTTCCCTCACCACCTGCCACAGACCCAGTCTAGCAGCTATGTCCTTTAGGACCCAACCAGTTCAACCAGAAGTGCTACTGCCGAGCCATTCTTGGTGGTGGACATTGAAATCTCCCACCCAGGGTATATATTTCTCTCTTGCCATCCTCAGTGCTTCCTCCAAGCGTTGTTCAACATGGAGGAGTACCGATTCATCAGCTGAGGGAGGCCAGTACGTGGTAATCAGCAGGAGGTTTCCTTGCCCATGTTTAACCTGAAGCCATGAGACTTCATGGGGTCCAGAGTCAATGTTGAGGACTCCCAGAGCAGCACCCTCCCGACTGTAACCCACTGTGCCTCCCCCTATGCTGGGCCTGTCCTGCCGGTCGGAGGTGATGGTAGTTTCTAGGGCATAGCCATACTCACAAAATCATACCTGACAGACAGGGTTAGGCTGTTGCCTGACTAGTCTGTGCGGCAGCTCTCCCAATTTTGGTTCTAACCCCCAGAGGTTAGGAAGGAGGACTTTAAAGGTTCAACAGGGCTGTTTCTACCATTGTCTTTTCCTGCGTCTAGGCCAATGCCAGGTGATCCATCCAGTTTCATTTATTTGTTGAGACGTTGTAGCGTTTGGTATAATTGAATGGCTAGGCCATTTCAGAGGGCAGTTCAGAGTCAACCACATTGCTGTGGGTCTAGAGTCACATGTGGGCCAGACCAGGTAAGGGTGGCAGATTTCCTTCCCTGGAGGACATTAGTGAACCAGATGGGTTTCTCCGACAATTGGCGATGGTAGGTGGTAGATGGTAGAATCAGTAGATTCCAAAATCAGATTTTTTTAAAAATCAAATTCAAACTCCAGGATTTGAACCCCAGGTTCCCAGAACATTGGCTGAGTTTCTGAATTAATTTTCTAGCAACAATACCACAACACCATTGCCTCCTATGTGATTAAAACAACATGCTCCAATCACAAAGAAGTGTCTTGAAGATAAATAAAGTCAATCACTTAATTGTGAGAGATGGTCAATGTTGATTGGCTAGATGGACTATAAGGTATGATAGTAAATAAATAGTGGGAAACATTTGGAGTAACAATGCAATATTTTCAACAAAAATATACTCAATAAAAAACAAAAAAACTAAGCTTAAAATCCATTCAAGGCTTACTAAGGATTTGCATTCCAATATCTAAGTGTCCTCTCTCAGGCCAACATTCCTATCATTGAGACACCGGTAACTATCAATCAGCTGCATTGGACAAGCAATATTGTCTATGTGTGCCACATTGTCTACATGCCTGTCACAGGATTTACAAAGCAAGCTCTCTATCCCAAACTGCAACAAGACAATCAGTTACCAGGAGGGTCAAGAAAACTCGCTTCAAGGACGTCATCAAAGCCTCCGTGAAAAAAATACATCCCACTGACTCTTCAGAATCTCTTGCCCAAAACCATCTAAATTGGAGAAGATGCTTCTGCAAAGGCGCCAACAATCTCAAGCATTTCCAACAGGTGGAGGTCAACAGTAAACACTTGATGGAGTGCATGATAATCCAAGCCTCTTCAAACACCATTTGTCCCATCTGCAGCGGGGTTTGTAGGTCTAGCACTGGGCTGTTTAGTCATCTCAGGATCCATAAATTCAGAGTGGAAGAAAATAATTGGTCTTAAGGGACTGTCTCAGAAGGGACTAAAGAGATTAAGGATGATATTAGATTAAAAACTAACTGCTGCAAAGAACAGTAATAAGTCTGAGGATTGAAAAATGTTTAGAAATCAGAGAAGTTTGAGTTATAGGGAGAGGCTGGATAGGCTGGGACTTTTCTCACTGGAGCTTAGGAGGTTGAGAAGTGACCTTATAGTGGCTTATAAAATCATGAGGTGTATAGATAAGGTGAATGGTAGGTGTCTTTTCCCTAGGGTGGGGGATTTCAAAACTAAGGGGCAGATTCTTAAAGTGAGAGGGAAAAGACTTTAAAAAGACGAGGAACAATTTCTTTCATACATAGAGATTAGTTCGAGTGCGGAATGAACTGTCAGAAAAAGTGGTGGATGTGGTTACAGTTGTGTTTAAAAGACATTTAGATAAGTACATGAATAAGAAATGTTTGGAAGGATACGGACCAAGGGCAGGCAGGTGCGACTAGTTTAGTTTGGGAACATGGTCAGCATGGACTGGTTGGACTGAAGGGTCTGTTTCCGTGCTGTATGACTTTATGACCCTGGCCCTTAAAAGCAGAGACAAGAGAATTTAACATGGGCAATGAACAAGGGCTCATTTTACAAATTTTACAAATATCTTCTCTCTTCTACTGTGAAGACAGGCACACATTACACACAAGAAACAGATGGTAAACTGGTTCAATAAGAATGATGAATAAGGGTAAGTGTTAAAGTAATTAATATAAGCAAAGGAGAAGTACTGGAGAAACTCAGCAGATTAAAATCTGACTAATTCCCAGGTCCTGTTAGCCTATATACAAGGCTTCTAAAGAAGTACCTGCAGACATAATGGACACACTGGCTATGAATTTCTAAAATTCTTGAGATTCTAGTTTGGTCCCAGCAAACACAACATGACTATCTGAGAAAGAAGGGTGAAAGCAAACAGGAAACCATAGGCTAGTTAACCTGACTTCAGCTTTTGAGGACCTGCCACAATCTATTATTAAGGAAGGCTTCATAATGCATTTTAAAAAGCATAGTTTTATTAGAATAAGTTAACAACAGGGATTCCTGTGTGACAAATTTATCACAGTTGTTTGAGAACTCTGGACTGAAAATGAGAAAAAAAATACACATTGTGTTGAACAGGGGAGGTGCAAGGTATTGTTTTCAGCTGGGGAAGAAACAAGTGAAGCTAACTTGCACATGAGATAATGTTAATTTTTGGGAACGTTGAATCAGATGTTCTAGCACTTCCTTTGGGATCAGGATGTCTTAGCCTCTGATTGGTCAGGCTGCAGTTTACCACCCACTCTGAGAGGGAAATGCAGCAAACTGAGGAAAGTTCTAGGAGTTGACTACATCAATATTTCTTTTCCCGTTTTTATTGTTGGTGTAAATGTTTTTGAAGCGAGATTCTTAACCCTCATGGTAACTGATTGGCTTGATGCAGTTTGAGATAGAAAGCTTATTTTGGAAATCCTGTGACAAGCATGTAGACAATTTGGCTTGTCCAATGCAGCTGACTGATTGTCCCCAGTGCCTCAACGATAGGGATGTTGGTCAGAGCGAGAGCACTGATACTGAAAGGATTTCACTTAGTGTAAGATTGCTTTCTTCAATTCTTGAAGGTGATCATTTCAGTCTTCCCAGGATTTAACAGAAGTAATTTTCAGCAAATCTCAGACTGAGTTGAACAATAGATGAGAGATATCAGAGAGTGAAAGAGTTCAATATCAAAGTTTGCAGACTGGGTGAGAAAGAGGAGCAGCAATAATCACACAGGAAGTAATTTGTGACTGAAGACTACACTATGAAGCAGATGTACATTTGAAGTTTTAGATTGACTAAGCCCCTGATCATTCACAAGTTAATCAAATCATCAAAGTTTTCCACAACCCTCCATTGCAAACAAAACAAATGCATTCAACAGAGATAGTGGG
>NC_063353.1:46324885-46343060 GCF_021869965.1 Rhincodon typus | reverse complement strand
CAGCAATGTGGTTGACTTTTAACTGCCCTCTGGGTAATAGATGCTGGGCCAGCCAGTGATACCCACATGCTGCAAATAAAGAAAACACAAATTGAATCTTTAGCTTAAGTGATAGTGTTTTTCTGTTTTAGACAGTTAATCTTCTGAACACTTGCTGAGAACCTTGTCTTCCAGCTATGACAAGGTGTGAAAGACACACCACCTAGTATGTTCTGGTGTTTACTGACACACCAGAAAGTATAGGAAGAGTGCCTGCTATTTTCTGATATGTTCTGATTGGTAGTTGGCATTGATTTTATTTGTTGATGGAATGTGGGCATCACAGGCCAGGCCAGCATTTAATGTCCAACATTCGTTGCCCTTGAGAAGCTGGTGGTGATTCGCTGTCTTGAACCACTGCGGGTCCATGTGATGTAGATTGATCCACAATGCAATTAGGAAGCGAATTCCAGGATTTTGACCCACTGACAGTGAAGGAATGGCGATACATTTCCAAGTTAGAATGGCAAATAACTTGGAGGGGAACTTGCAGTTCACAAGAGGAAGAGATTGTTTTCAAGTGAACTTGTTGTGACTAACCAAGGGTAGGGGTGGTGAATAAAGAAGGGGTGGCTGGTTTGTCTCTCCTTACCCGGGCACTCAACAGTTTTGGGTATTCAATCTGGAACGATAACCATTTGGGAAACCTCATTGGGAAGGGGTCTGTAACACACTCACCTGTGTGCTAGAAGACCTACACTGACCTACCCATTTGGCAATATCTCAATTTTAAACTGCTCATCGTTTAAAACCAGGCCATGATCTCCACACTCCCTATCTCTGTACCCTCCTTCTGTCTTACAGCTCTGGGATCCTCCAATTCCAGCCTCTTGCATATGCACAATTTCCTTCACTCTCCACTACTCGGCTCAGCAGCTAACTCCCTAAGAACTATATTTTACTCCCTAAACCTCTGCACCTCTTCCTTTAAAAGCTTGTTTTATTTGTTCGTGGGATGTGGGCATAGGTAGCCAGGTCAACATTTATTGCCCAACCCAAATGCCCAGAGTCATCTGTCGCATTGCTATGGGCCTGGATTCACATGTAGGTCAGACCAGGTAAGGATGGCAGATTTCTCTTCCTAAGAGAACATTAGTGAACAAGATGTGTTTTTGGAATAATGACAATGATTACATGGTCACCTTTTGGCCAATTTCTGATTTTGTACATTAATGAATTTAAATTTCACAATCTGCCATGATATGATTCAAGCCTATATTCCTAGAACGTTAGTCTGGGGTTCTGCATTGCAAGTTTGTAACATATTTTCTGTGCATCTGAAGTTTGTAATTATTTCTGTAGCCATGGTGATTTATTTCAAAATAGTTTCTGAGGGCTCCTTGGGCAACCTAATAGCTCTGTTTATTTTAGGAATTTATGATAATAGTACCTCAGGGTTTCTGTTAGAAGTGTCTGGACTGACAGATTTTCTTAACCTTAAGGGAAAACATCAATAACAGAGTGAGAGACTTTTGTTTGAGTTTCACTTTGTCTTGGGTAATTCTGTGAAGCTTTGGCATGGATATACAGGTATAGAACTGTTTAAACTCAGGTGTATGATAGCTCCAGGAATAAGCTAACAGTGGTTCCACTCTAGGAGTTAAAGGCACAGTATCCTTGAATTAGTGAAGTGTTAGAGAGAAGGATTCTGGTCTGAATATTGTCCAAAAGTTGCCTTTGAGAACTGAACAAGGATTTTTTTTTGGAGAACTTGTAAAAGTGCATCTTTGGATTAATGTGATTATAGCTGTGCATTTAAAATTCTTTGAATTTGTACCATAATTAAATTGATCAGTTTATTCTATTTTATCTTCATTTCTTTTGCCTAGTAAACTTTCATATTATTGTTATTTGTATTGTTTTATTGTGCTTTCGTCTCAGTGAGAAACTATTTCATTAAATTCAAAACAAAACAAAATAACATCTATCAAGCCAGATTCCAGATTGGGGTCTGACTTGTCCAGTAATAATATGAGCTGGGATCATAACATTGTCCAGTGATATTATCACCACCTCCCCACTTAAATTCTTATTCAAAGCTATGATTTTAACTGAGTTGTCCCCTATCTCCTTATGTGATCTACACTCTAAATTTGGTTGATAACACTGCTCTGAAGCATCTTGAGATGTTTAACTCCAGTAAGGTGTTACATAAATAAAAACCTTTGTGTCAAGGTTCTTCAAGCCTATTGAAACAATTAGGGTTAAATTCATAAGATATTTATTCGTGTTAATTAGCTGATTTGCAACTTCATACACACAAGGTTAACTGAAACTCAGCTTCATATTCTCTTCAGGATTTTAGTCCAACTCTTTCAGTCTGGGACTGTCACTAACTCCTACTCCAAGGTAATCTAATTTTCGACATTCCACAGCTCAATCTACTAACAGATAGTGATATCCTGATACCAAAGCAGCTCATCATTGAGACAAAAACATAGTTACAATATATTGGGAGCCAGTGTTTCTTTTTGTGATTGGCCCATGTTATAAAATGGTTGAAGAGCTGTGTCCTGTCAGTAACCCCAACACCTCCATCCCCTTGGTAAAGGAAGTGAACCATCCAGGCCTAAAAATCTAATACAAGAACATTATTGGAGCACTTTGGAAACAGGTTGCCATGCCATTGCCTCACCTGTGGGATGCTGTGTAGATCAGGAAGTGATGGTGAAGTGGAAGCTAAAAACATGATGCTGGCTGAAGAGAGAATAAAGTATCAATGAAATGTAAAGACGATTAATTTATTATTTTTGTTTCTGTGTTTTTCATTTTAACTGAAATGGGAAAAAGACTGTTTTATAAACCAGGCATTATGGAAAGGTTTGCTGTACTTTTTAAATACAGGTTTACACAGCTGCTTGCTCAAGCAGTGGGGAATATCTAGTTGTAGATGACCAGGGGGGATCAATCCAGTAACAAGGAGCTGATTGGAGTGGGGGACAGTGACCAGCTATTGATGACAAAGGATTGCTGCTTAACAACAACTGTGTGATTGGCTCCCAGGTATCTGAACACATTGAGGATATGAAAGACAAGGCAGAAGCTATCTAATAGGAAGGAGCTGTCCTCTGGCTGCAGAAACAACAAAAACCCTCAAACCTGAAAGAACCCAGTTTACTGCCCTCACCAGTTGCTGAAAGCTGTGGTGTTTTAACTGATAAGTCAGAGACTTTGTAAGTTGTGAACCAGTTGCCTTGTGCCTCCTGTAAACAGGTGATAGTACCTGGATGAGGAAAATCAATGAACCACAGGAGATGGCAAGACAAAAGGGTCATCGCAGCAAACCCTGTGGACAGGGAGCACTGAATGGCCTTCTCAGTCATTCCTTCTCCATTCTGCTTCCTGATGTCAATGACCAGCTCCTTCGTTTTGCTGATATTGATGGAGAGATTACACCATGCTGCTAAGCACTTTCCTGTATTCTGTCTTTTCGTTTTTTGAGATCTGACCTACAGGGGGCTGTCATCAGCAAGCTTGTAAATGGAGTTGGGACGGAATTTGGCCTCACAGTGTATAAGGAGTATAGTCGGGGGCTGAGTATGTAGCCTTGTGGGGCAGTAGAGTTGAGGATAATGGTAGAGGAGGTAATATTGCCTATTTTTACTGACTGTGGTCTGTGGGTCAGGAAGTCAAGGATCCAGTTACAGAAGGGGGAGCAGAGTCCTAGGTCTCAAAGTTTGGAGATGAGTTTCGTTGGAATTATGATGTTAAAGGCAAAGCTAAAGTCAATAAATAGGAGTTTGACATAGGTATCCTCGTTATCCAGATGTTCCAGGGATGAGTGTACGGCCAGGGAGATAACATCTGTGATGGTAGGCAAATTGTAGTAGATCAAGGCAATCTGAGAGGCTGGAGTTGATGTGAGCCGTTACTAACCTCTCGAAGTACTTCAGAGCGATGGAGGTCAGAGCCACTGGGTGGTAGTCATTAAGGCTCACTGCCTGATTTTCCTTTGGCCCTGGGATGAGCCCAATACCAAAGAGCATAGGATTAAGGTGAGAGGGGAAAGATTTAGAAGGGACCTGAGGGGCAACTTTTTCACACAAAAGGTATATGGAACGAACTGTCAGAGGACGTGGTAGAAGCAGGTACAATGGCAACATTTAAAAGGCATTTGGACAGGTACATGAATAGGAAAGGATTAAGGGGATATGGGCCAAATGCAGGCAATGGCACTAATTCAATGGCATTGGTCAGCATGGATGGGCTGGGCTGAAGTGTCTATTTCCATTCTGTATAACTCTATCTGTAACTGAAATCTATTTATTTGGAATAATTTGAAATTATTAAAGGACCGGTAAATTTTGCAAACTTTGATAAAATTTTTAACTTTTATGATGTCTCTGGGAATAGTGGGGCTTGATTTCCAACATGCCAATAAGGCATGGCCTAAAATGAACTTGTAAAAACTTACAATTTGATAATATTAATAGCAGCAAAAGTCTTGGTTCAATTGCAAGTTCCAGAAGTTTGGCTCATCATCCAGTGGCTGTTACAACATTGTAAAGAGTAACGCCTTTGGCTTGTTTTCAATTCAGGTTATTTGTTACATAACACAATAAACCAATGTCTGTAACAAGAAGGAAACTCACGGGAACTTTATCTTGACATTCCCAATCGTTACTGGAAAGAGTTTCCCCACCATTGTAATGGATTACTGAAGTGCTGTGTTTCCTTCTATTAAGGAATGCAGAGCATTTATAACACACTTTCTCTATGTCTGTGCTCAGCCTGTGTGTGCTCTGCCAGGAATTGCACAGAAACTGGAAACCTGACACTCTGCCTCTTGCAAATGCTCTGCCTTTTGTGCCTGAATTCTTGGATCGTCTCAAAACAGCTCAAAACTAAACGCATAACTTCTGCCACTTCTCAATTACAATTGCCAATCATAACTTGATTAAAAGCAAATCTTGTAACTCTCCCACCTTTTTCTGGTATTCTGTGTCAGCCGTTGCTCAGTGGTTGAAATTTTAGCTCTGAATCACAAGGTTCAAGATCAAGTCCCATCTCTCCTGTGATAAACTGAAGGTGTGCTGCAGTGTCAGAGATAGTAAGAACTGCAGATGCTGGAGTCAGAGATAACACAGTGTGGAACTGGAAGAACACAGCAGGCCAGGCAACATCAGAGGAGCAGGAAAATTAACATTTCAGGTCTGGACCCTTCTTGAAGACTCCCAACCTGAAATATTGACTTTCCTGCTCCTCTAATGCTGCCTGACCTGTTGTGTTCTTCCAGCTCCACACTGTGTTATCAATGTCAGAGAAGCTGTCTTTTGGAATTAGATGTTATGTCAAAGGCCCATTTTAACTTCTTAGGTGAATGTGAAAGACATTATTTCAGAGAAGAGCAATGAGTTATTTCTGGTAATAAACACAGAATGTTGGAGAAACTCAGCAGCTCTGGCAGCATCTGTGGAGAGAGAAGCAGTTAATGTTTCATGCCTGGGATGACTCTTCTTCAGATTCCAGCATTTTTTCCAGCATCTGCAGTATTTTCCTTTTATTTGAGTTGTCTGGTGTCCTAGCCAATATTTATTTCTCAATCAGCGTCACAAAAACATAGAATACCTGGTCATTATCCCATTGTTGTTTGGAGGAGCTTCAAATTGGCAGTTTCATTTTCTTCTTCATCTATGGGATGTGTGCATTGCTGGCTGGTGCAGCCTTTATTGCCCATCCCTAGTAGTCCCTTTGGGAGGGTAGTGGGGAGCTGCCTTCTTGAACCACTGCAGTCCATGTGCTGTGGTGTGACCCACAATGTCCCTTAGGGAGGGAATTCCAGGATTGTGACCCAGCGACACTGAAGCAATGGCCGATATATTTTCAAGTCAGGATGGTGAGTGGTTTGGAGGGGAACTT
Organism: Rhincodon typus; assembly: GCF_021869965.1. Lineage (NCBI taxonomy): Eukaryota > Metazoa > Chordata > Chondrichthyes > Orectolobiformes > Rhincodontidae > Rhincodon > Rhincodon typus. The sequence goes on along the minus strand of NC_063353.1, from coordinate 46,337,162 downwards.
ACAGGGGGTGGATATTCCCATGTATCTGCTGCACTTGTCCTTCTAGATGGAAGTGGTCGTGGGTTTGGAAGGTGCTGCCTGAGGATCTTTGGTGAATTTCTGCAGTGCATCTTGTAGATGGTACACACTGCTGCTACTGAGCGTCGGTGGTGGAGGGAGTGGACATTTATAGATGTAGTGCAAATCAAGCAGCTGCTTTGTCCTGGATAGTGTCAAACCTGAGTGTTGTTGGGGCTGCACCCATTCGGGGAAATGGGGAGTATTCCATCACACTCCTAACTTATGTCTTGTTGATGGTGGATAGGTTTTGAGGAGTCAAGAGGCGAGTTACTTATGGTAATATTCTTAGCCTCTGACCTGCTTTCATATCCACGGTATTTATGTGGTGAGTCCAGTTCTGTTTCTGTTCAGTGGTAACTCCTAGTGTGTTGGTCGTGGGGGATTCAGTGATGATAATGCTATTGAATGTCAAGGAAAGATGCTTAGATTCCCTTTTGTTGAAGATTGTCATTGTCTGGCATTTGTGTGGTGCAGAGTGTAATTGCTGCTTGTCAGTCCAAGCCTGGATATTGTGCAGATATTGATAAATTTGAACATGGACTACTTCAGTATCTGAGGAGTCACAAATGGTGCTGAACATTGTGCAATCATTGGCGATGTCCCCACTTCTGACCTTATTATGGAGGGAATGTCATTGATGAAGCAGCTGAGGATGGTTGGGCCTAGGACACTATCCTGATGAACTCCTGCAGAGATGTCCTGGAGCTCAGATGACTGACCTCCAATAACCATAACCATCTTCCTATGTACCAGGTTTGACTCCAACCAGCAGAGAGTTGATTGATTCCCATTGATTCCAGTTTTGCTAGGGATCCTTGATGCCACACTCAGCTGAATGCAGCTTTGATATCAAGGGTTGTCACTCTCACATCATTTCCTGAATTCAGCTCTTTTGTCCGTGTTTGAACCAAGGCTGTAATGAGGTCAGGAGCTGAGTGGCCCTGGCGGAACCCAAACTGGGCGTCACTGAGCAGGTTATTGCTGAGCAGGTGCTGCTTGATAGCAGTGTTGATGATACCTTATTAAACCCATTTTCCATGGTGATAGCATCACACAGCACAATGTAAAGAATACTCAATATGAAGGAAAGACATTGTCTCTACAAGGACTGTGCAGTGATCACTTTTAACAATAATGTCATGGACAGATTTATCTGCACCTGGTAGTTTGGTGAGGATGAGACTGAGTATGTTTCTCCTTCTTGTTACTTCCCTGACTACCCACTGTAGACCCGGCCAGAGATCATTTTGTACACTACAACAGTAACTACACTTCCGAAAGCAATTAATTGGCTGGGAAACACTTTGAGACCTCAGGTAGTGGTGAGAAGCACTATACAAATACAAACCTTTCCAAAGTTGATACTCCAATTTTGATTGACTCTGTGACTAACGTAGTAGGATATAATGCAGGAAAATATAACAATAATGATGCATTTGTTAAACTACAGCTGGAGTACTGTGAATAGTTCTGATCCCCTTATCTGAGTAGAGGTACGCTGGCATTGAAGGGAATTTTTTATAAGGAGTAGTTAAGTATGTTGGGCCTTTACTTTTGGGAGTTTAGAAGAATGAGAGGTGACCTCATTGAAGCAAAACAAGTTTCTTAGGCCACTTGGCAGGGTAGATGCTGAAAAGTTGTTTCCCCTTGTGTCTAGGACCAGAAGGCATCATTTCAGATTAAGGGACATTTAAGACAGAGATGAGGAGGAATTTCTTCTCTCAGAGGTAGTGAATCTGTGGAATTCTTTACCACAGAGAGTTGTTGAGGCTGGATCATTAAGTATATTCAGGGCTGAAAGAGGCAGGTTTTTTATTAGTAAAGTTATAGGGAAAAGGAAGAAAGGCAGACTCGATGGGCTGAATGGCCAACTTCTGCTCCTACAGTTTTGAGATTACCCTGAAGGATACTCCTTCTCAATCTTTCCCCTTGCCTGAGGTACGCTGACCCTCAGGTTAAACACCACCAGATGTCTCTCTCTGAAGAGATAAGAGCCCTGTGGTCCGATAGTATTGTGGTAACTTTACCTTTTACTTTACAGTAACTATGTTCACTTTTACAGTCTGGCACAACAATCATTCAACATACAATTGTAAGAGCCTGACAGTTTTGTCTAGTCACATAGATTTCTCATCTTTATTGTCAGTGGCGAAACAGCATGAGACAAAAAATAATTTTCATCCAGTGATTCAGAATTTTGCTGCAACAAAACTCGGTCTTTTTGTGACTTGTTCAATTTTGTAAGCTGCTCCTTTTTTGAAGAAATTAGTTCTAATAAAATTTCACTGAAAACAAAGCAAGTTCAAACTGATGAAATGTTATTGAACTGAAATGTCAATCGTTTCTGTCTCCACAGATGCTGCCTGATTTATTGAGGTATTTCCAGCATATTGTAGGCCAGGCAGCAGAGGAGCAGGAAAGCTGACATTTCTGAAGAAGGGTCCCAACCCGAAACGTCAACTTTCCTGTTCCTCTGATGTGTTCCTCCAGCTCCACACTGTGTTATCTCTGACACCAGCATCGGCAGTTCTAACTATCTCTCCAGCATATTGTGTTTTTTTTTTCAATTTTAAGGTAGATAATTAAATATGGCTGAACGTAAATATCAGTTTAAATCATTTGGAAGTGAAATCAGGTACCGCAAGTGGCCACTACTGGGGTCAAATTGGGAATTCCATTCGACTAGGATCACAGGAACAACAGTAGGTCCCTCAAGCCTCTTCCACCATTCAACAAGATCAGGGTTAGTCAGTGGCCTAACTCCATATATCTGCCTTTGGCCCATATCCCATAACACGTTTGCTTCAAAAAACACTTGCTCTCAGGTTTAAATCTGAGAAGCAAGATTATTTATTGCTACTTTCTGAATTGTTCCCCAATCATCACAGCAATGTTATACAAAGCTGCACATCAATAACAAGTTGCAAGAGCAGATCGGTTTTAATGCACACATTTCAATCACTTTGCACATATCAAGACCAGCATGGCCCCATAATATGTACAATGAAAAAAACTGAACCATCTGGCTGAATGTAGCACGTGTGTAGAACTGGTGCAAAATGAGGTGATCCCATAGCGTCCTCTAGTGGTTACTGAAAGACAGCTTATAAAACAACTCTTATTAATCTTTACAAGATACCCTGTAAATACTGGAATTATTCACATCTTTGACATTTTAGTTAGTTTTTGTTATGATCAGGTGAGTGGGGGAATTGACTCCCCTCGTTTAAACCCTCTCTCAGTTAGATGCATCAAACATGTTTTTCTTAAGCAGGTATATTATTTTAATTAAATGTAATTAACTCGTTTGCACCAAAAGGGCCAAATTTCAAGTTCTCTTGAGTGTAATAAATAATTTCTTGTTACTATCTACAATACAGAAGCAGTAATAAAAACATTCTATCAAAGAAACACACAAACACAGGTAATAAGTTTAAAATGAAGGAGGTGTCTGTGACAGACAGGAAGACTCAGTCTTCCTAGGTACTCAGTTTTTTTTAGTGTGTCTCTAGGGTCTTTGAGATGTTAGACTTTAAACCTGAGGCCAGTTGTTTCATTGTTGATTCATACACGCAGTAGGAAGTACATTTGTAGATCATACATTTTGAGTCAATGGTTGCTATGCGCAGTTGTTTTCTCAGATCATCCCCTGTCTCCATGCAAAAGCTTCACACTCAGCTGGCATCAGCTTCTTTTTCAGAAAAGTTCTGTGCATTCACTCGATTCTGCTTTCACAATATCTCATCCTGAGGCCCATAACAAGCTGTTAACTCACTTACTATTTAAGGTGTCCCTTAAGCTGATGTTTTCTACAGCCTAGTAGAGTGTCCTTTGTTTTTGACACAGCCACAACTCCTGCCATCTGGAGCTTTTCTCTAAGCCACTCAAGATGACTTTTCAGCCTAAACTGCTTGAAGATTGTATGTAACGGCACTTCTGCTTCCAAATCTGTGACCTCTACTAACTAGAAGGACACGGGCAGCAGATAACATGGGGACACTCCCCTCCACAAGATTGCCTCCAAGCTGCTAACTATCCTGACTTGGAAATATATTGCCATTTCTTCAGTGGCACTGGGACAAAATCCCAGGATTCCCTCACTAACATTGCAGGCACCCTTTACCTTGAAATGTGTGTATGAAATGAGGGCGATTCCTGCTCAATGAATAAGAGCCCTCGGGTGGAGACTTTTAATGCTAAGGTGCTGTTGCATTGCAGCTGGACACAGTTCTAGCCAATTAGGGATTTCTCTTTACTCTTCCTGCCTACCATAGGTGCATTGTTAATCAAAGTGTTTGGCCACATCCCTGGTCCTCAAGCCCATCAAAGTGGGAGCTGAACCCAGATTTTCTGTTCCAGAAATAGAGCTCCCACGAACTGCACCACATGTCCTCTCACCCCAAGAGGAAGTTTGCTCGATTACACTGAGGTCATTGTTAATTCCAGGTTGCTGTAATATTGTTGTCAGATTTTTTTAAAAATATCATTCATGGGATGTTGGCATCACAAGGTTTGCTAGACCAACATTTATTGCCCATCCCTAATCATCCACAGGCCAGTTAAGAGCCAACCACATTGCTGTGGGTCTGGAGTCACATGTAGACCAGACCAGGTAAGGATGGCATCTTCCTTCCCTAAAGGTCATTAGTGAACCAAATGGGTGTTCATGACATGGTCATCATGAGACATTTAATTCCAAATTTTAATTGAACTGAAAATCTACCATGGTAGCAATTTGAACACAGATCATTTGGGACATTCTGAAGAAGGGTCGTACTGGACTAAGATTAACTCTGAACCAAAGTTAATTCTGTTTCTCTCTCCACAGATGCTGCCAGATCAGTTGCGTTGCTCCAGTATTCTCTGTGTGGACAATACCTAGGTCTATGGACTAATAACCCAGCAACTATACCAGTCCCCATCATCTCACTTCCTCCAGAAGCCACCATTAGATTAGTGTCACAACAGCTCCAAACATAACTTGCACCCTTTATATGTCAGCTTGCTATGTCCACATGTCTGGTAAGGATCAGATAGTGGGACACAGGAAAAGGTGCAGTATAAAGTAACAGGTTCAGATATTTGCTGCAGGATTCTGCTGAGTTGTGTTACTTTGATGTTAGTCCTTCAGGTTCACTAAATCATCTCTCACCTTTGCACCTGGGCCTCTGGTTGTTGCAGAGCATAACCATCCTGTTTTTGTATACTGTCAAGGATGCTTTCTGAGAGGTAATATCTTGTAGCTTGAGTGAGGGAAACCCTGCCTTCAGTCAGTGCCTGTTCCAACATCTCAGGACTATCATTCATTGATCTGTAAGTCTTATGCCCATTGGTGATCAATGAGAATTTTTAAAGCAGCTTCCGAACAGATTGTTATATTTCCTTTATAAGTCATTATTGAAACTTTAAATGAAAGATCTGTGTATTGTAGTCTGCACTGGAAATCTCATGACCACATTTTTCACTATCTCTGTTTAATAATATAAAATATAAAAAAAAGTTAATTAACTAAAAATGTTCATTGATCATTTAAAATTCTCTATTTCACTCTCTTGTAACACTGAGCTATCTTGATTCATTATGAATTTTGTAATCCAAGCACATAATGCAACCTGGAAATCTAAGATCCAATATCTTCCACTTCTACTAAAAAGAAATCACATCCATTTCTGTCACCAGCCTCAGTTTGCAAAATCTTGTTTGTCACTGCAGTATGTGGAGTGGAGGCAGAGACGGGGTCCAACTATTTACAACAACACAGCAAGAGAAAAGGGCGAGATTCTGAGGAGAGAATATAGGACGTTAGGCAGGAATTTAAAAAGGAGCTCCTCGAGGGTAGTAATATCTGGATTATTCCCGGTGTCACAAGCTAGTGAGGGTACGAACTGGACGATGGAGCAGATGAATGTGTGGCTGTGGAGCTGGTGCAGGGGAGAAGGATTCACATTTTTGGATCATTGAAATCTTTTAGAAGTGATCTGAACAAGAAGGAGGCAATGCACCTCAATTGGAAGGGGACTAATATACTGGCGGGGAGATTTGCTTGTGCTGCTCGGGAGGATTTAAACTAGTAAGCGGGGGGGGGGGGGGGGGGGGTGGCGGTCCCAGGGAGATAGTGGGGAAAGAGAGCAGTCTAAGATTGATACAGTTGGGAAAAGGAGTAAGTCAAACAGTCACGGCAGACAAGAACAAAGCATTGAATGAGGTAGGACTGATAAATTAAACTGCATTTATTTCAATGCAAGAGGGCTGACAGGTAAGGCAGGTGAACTCAGGGCACAGCTGGGGACATAGGACTGGGATATCATAGCAATTACAGAGATGTGACTCAGGGCTAAACAGGATTGGCATCTTAATGTTCCAGGGTATTGATGCTTTAGGAAGGATAGAAAGGGGAGCAAAAGAGAAGGGGGAGTGGTGTTTTTGATTAAGGATAACTTACTGTTACACTTAGGGAGGATATTCCTGGGAATACACCCATGGAGGTTATTTGGGTGGAACTGAGAAATAAAAAAGGGATGAACACCTTATTGGGATTGTACTATAGACACCACGCCCCTCCCACAATAGTCAGGAGCAAATTGAGAAACAAATTTGTAAGGATGTCTCAGTCATCTGTAAGAATAATTGGGTGGTTATGGGAGGGGATTTTAACTTTCCAAACATAAACTGGGACTGCCATAGTGTTAAGGGATTAGATGGAGAGGAATATGTTAAGTGTGTACAAGAAAATTTTCAGATTTAGTATGTGGATGTACCCACTAGAGAAGGTACAAAACCTGACCTCCTCTTGGGAAATAAGGCAGGGCAGGTGACTGAGGTGTCAGTGGGGGAGCATTGTGGGGCCAGTGACCATAATTCTATTAGTTTTAAAATAGGTATGGGAAAGGATAGACCAGATCTAAAAATTAAAGTTATAGATTGCAGGAAGGCCAATTTTGACGCTTTTAGGCAAGAATTTTCATAAGTTGATTGGGGGCAGATGTTCATAGGTAAAGGGACAGCTGGAAAATGGGTAGCCTTCAAAAATGAGATAATGAGAGTCCAGGGACAGTATGTTCCTATAAGGGTGAAGGGCAAGGCTGGTAGATGTAGGAAATGCTGGATGGCTAGAGAAGTTGAGGCTTTGATCAAGAATAAGGAGGATGTGTTTGTCAGGTATTGACAGCAGAATCAAGTGAATCCCTAGAAGACTGTAATGGCAGTAGGAGTATACTTAAGAGGGAAATCAGGAGGGCAAAAAGGGGACATGAGATAGCTTTGGCAAATTGGGTTAATGAGAATCCAAAGAGATTCTGCAAATACATTAAGGACAAAAGAGTAACTGGGAAGAAAATAAGACCCTTTAAAGATCAGCACGGCTGCCCTCCTGTGGAATCACAGGAGATGGGGGAGACCCTTGACAAGTATTTTGTATCTGTTTACTGTGGAAAAGGATGTGGAAGATAGAGAACTTGGGGAAATAAATAGCAACCTCTTGAAAAATGTCCACATTACAGAGGAGGAGGTGTTGAACATCTTAAAGGTGGATAAATCCTTGGGACCTGGTCAGGTGTACCCTAACACTCTGTGGGAAGCGAGAGAAGAGCTTGCTGGGGTCCTTGCTGAGATATTTGTATTATCGATAGCCGCAAGTGAGGTGCTGAAAACTGGAGGTTGGCTAACATGATGCCACTATTTAAGAAAGGTAGTAAGGAAAAACCAGGGAACTATAGACAGGGGAGTCTGACATCAGTGGTGGGCAAGTTGTTGGAGGGGAATCCTGAGGGACAGGATTTAAATGTATTTGGAAAAGCAATGAATGATTAGGGATAGTCATCATGGCCTTGTGCGTGGGAAATAATGTCTAACTAACTTGGGTTTTTTGAAGAAGTAACAAAGAGGATTGATGACGACAGAACGGTGGATATGATCTATATGGATTTCAGTATGGCATTGGACAAAGTTCCTCATGGTAGACTTGTGAGCAAGGTTAGATCACACGGAATATGGGGAGAACCTGCCATTTGGATACAGAACTGCCTTGAAGGTAGAAGACAGAGGATGGTGGTGGAGGGTTGCTTTTCAGACTGGAGGCCTGTGACTAGCAGTGTGCCACAAGATTGGTGCTGGGCCCATTGCTTTTTGTATAAACGATTTGGATGTGAACATAGGAGATATGGTTAGTAAGTTTGCAGATGACGCTAACATTGGAGGTGTAGTGGACACCGAAGAAGGTTACCCCAGAGTTCAACGGGATCTTGATCAGATGGGCCAATGGGCTGACGAACAACAGGTGGAATTTAATTTAGATAAATGTGAGGTGCTACATTTTGAAGAGTGGAGAGTGTTGCTGAACAAAGACACCTTGGAGTGAAGCTTCATATTTCCTTGAAAGTGGAGTCCCAGGTAGATTGAATAGTGAAGAAGGCATTTGGTAAGTTTACCTTTATTGGTCAGTGCATTGAGTGTAGGAGTTGGGAGGTCATGTTGTGGTTGTACAGGACATTGCTTAGGCCACTATTGGAATACTGTGTGCAGTTCTAGTCTCCCTGCTATAGGAAGGATGCTGTGAAACTTGAAAGGGTTCAGACAAGATTTACAGTGATGTTGCCAGAATTAGAGGATTTGAGGTATAGGGAGAGGCCAAAATGTTGGGGCCATTTCCCCTGGAGCATCGGAGGCTAAGGGGTGAACTTATAGAGGTTTATAAAATCATGAGGGGCATGGATAGGGTAAATAGGCGACGTGTCTTCCCCAGGGTGGGGGGAGTCCAAAACGGGACAGCACAGGTTTAAGGTGAGAGGGGAAAGATTTAAAAGGGACCTAAGGGACAACTTTTTCACACAGAGGGTGGTGTGTGTAAGGGATGAGCTGTCAGAGGAAGTGGTGGAGGCTGGTACAATTACAACATTTTAAAGGTATCTGGATGGGTACATGAATAAGGAGGGACATGGGGTAAATGTTGTGGTTGGTTAGCTTGCCAAGCTGGTTCATTGTTCCACATTTCTCTCTCATATGTGTTGCTGATCATTACCTTCACCATCCTGCGGCCATTGTGTTCTGCTGTCCTATGAGCTTGTGGGTTGTTGATGGGTGGTTTGTATCTCACACTGGGTGGTAATTTCTGGTTCCTGAGGCATCCGTGTAGGAAGTAGAGTTGTTTGTGGGTAGCGCACTGTCACTTAGCGTAGTTCTCCCATTTTCATGCCAATTTGAGCGTACTTCGCCCATAGGTGTCTAAGGTTTTAGAGTAGATTTGTAGGTCGGGTTGTGGATGTTGTGATTGGCTTGCTGAGCTGGGTCGTTGTTCTGCAAGATGGCCACAGGATGGTGAAGGTAATGATCAGCGACGCGCGCTACCGGCTCCATGAAGAATCACGAGCCAGCTCGGTGAGCCAACCAACCACAACATCCACAACCCGAGCTACAAACCTCATGTGGGTCATATGATGGCAAATGGGATTAGATTTATTTAGGATGTCTGGTTGGCATGGATGAGTTGGACCAAAGGGTCTGTTTCCATGCTGTATATCTCTATGACTCTAATTGGTGCTGCAGCCCTTTAAATCACATCAGCAAGAATTCTCTCTTCCAAATTTACCAGCCCCAGCGGTCTGCTCATTGGACAGAAGGACCTTGCTGTGGGGTAAGTAAAAGTGGAAAAAGATGCAGAGGTAAATCAACACAAACAATGATGGGGTCAGTTGGCAGGATGGCTGGTTTGCAATGCAAAGTGATGCTAACAGGGTGGGTTCAATTCCTGCACCAGCTGGGATTACGATGAAGGACTCTCCTCCTCATCTGTGTGATACCCATCAGGGTAAACCACTGCCAGGTTGGCTCACTCTAAAGAGAGAACAGCCCTACAATCTGGTGGGGACTATGGTAACTTTACTATTCCTACTTTTGCATTCGATCCAACATCCCCTCAACAGACATGCCTCTGTCAACGCTGCAAATTTATATTCACAATGGTGAGATTATGCAGTTAATCACCAGCAAACCTTTTAGTAGCTTACAAGTACACACGTCTTTTTCTAAAGAAAAGGTTAGAGTTAATTTCACTTTTGGTTAAAGTTTTCTCCATCACTGTTGTTGCTAATGCAGCACCATTTCCACAAACAGAGGCTGTTTTCTGGTTCTATCAGGTCGTAGTATTTGAGGAATGAAGACACCGAGCCAAAAAACAGGAAATTGAAGAACAAGAATTGACTGAACAAAAATCACTGAGTTACAGGCAATTGCTGTTCTTTCACTTGTGAGAAGTTACTCAAAGATTTTTTTAATAACATTGATTCCTGTGTATGTGTGATTTTGGTGCTTTCAGTCAGCAAGCAATGAACAGACAAAAACTCAACAAGTTTCTTGCTCAGAATTTTGAATAACATGTGGGCGTGTGGAATGCGCTGCCGGCAGTGGTAGTGGAGTCAGATACTTTAGAGACTTTTAAGTGACTCTTGGATAGGCACATGGAGGATAGTAAAATGTAGGGCATGCAGGGTAGATTGATCTTAGTAGGATAATAGGTCGGCACAACATCGTGGGCCAAAGGGCCTGTACTGTGCTGTACTGTTCTGTGTTCTATGTAACACCTGAAATTGCACTGGAGAGCCTGTGTGCAGAGGGGAGGAGACGGCCTCGTGGTATTATCACTGGACTGTTAATCCAGAGACTGAGGTCATGTTTGTGGGACCTGAGTTAGAATACCGCCACAGTAGATGGCAAATCTGAATTCAATCATTTTATTTTTAAAGTATTAGGAGTCTAATGATGACCATGAAACCATCGCCAATTGTCGGAAGAACCCATCTGGTTCACTAATGTCCTTTAGGGAAGGAAACTACCATCCTTACCTGGTCTGGCCTACGTGTAACTCCAGACCCACAGCAATGTGGTTGACTCTTAACTGCCCTCTGGGCAATTAGGCATGGACAATAAATGCTGCCTAGCCAGTGAGGCCCTCATCCCATGAATGAATGATGAAAGATTATCATGGAACTGGAACACCACAAAGTGTGAGATATTGGTTTGAAGAACAGGACATTGCAAATTCCACTGAACAGTCACGCAGACAGGGCAAACATTATCCTAATCCCATAGCCCACTGCCCAGTTACAAACCAGGCACATAATGAAGCAGCTCCAAGAGAGTGGGCCTGGTTAGGTAAGAATGGCTTTATTCCTCCTTACTCTTTCAAACAGGCACCGTTTTAACGAAGACCTAGAAACAACATATTAAACAGGGACGTGTCCAATACTGTGAGCCATCACAATTCTCTGTATTGAGGGTATAATCAAAGCTTTCAAAAACAAATGAGCGATCAAAGGAGTAAGTGAGAGAGAAAGACAATGTGTGTGTGCGCACGCGTGTGCACACGTGTATGTGTGTGTGCACACGTGTGTATGTGTGTGTGCACACGTGTGTATGTGTGCGCGTGTGTGTGTGTGTATGTATATGTGTGTGACAGTGTGTGCGTGGTGTGCCCTCGGGAAGCAGGGAGCGATCCTGTATTCAATTCTGCAACCAAGGTCTCTGAAGAGTTAAACATTTCCACTGGACACTCAGGCTGGATTCACACAGCTCCTGAAACACATCATATGGACATACCGCCACATGCTAAAGGATAAAAATAGATGGGACCAATTAACCAGTGATGTTTAGATGGTAGTTAATCGTGTATTGAGTTGGTTGTATTGCTAATATTATGGTGAGATTGTGTAACTGAGTACTGATGCAACCCTGTGTCTCTCTGCCACAACAACGAGTCACTGAGCATTGCTGATAAACTGGCTGTTGGGAATAAAAGACCAAATAAATCACTCAACACCCAGCATCAGAGCGTTTTTTGAAGTTACACCATTGGGACAAAACCTCTGGGGGTTCAGAAGCTTCTTCACTGGACAAAGGAAAGACACAAACTTTATACATTTGTGTTCAGCCTGACTATTACAAACCAATCGTATTACTAATCGATCACATACACATCCAATCAGGTTAAGCGAGTGACTGCATGGTCCACCATGGGCACCCTTATTGACAACCCTCTGTCCTCCACAATTTCATGACATTTCCCAGACACCCTTATCTCTATCCTTGGGGCATTCACAATGCATTGTATTCAACTACATCAATGCTGCTAACTGCTGCACCTGTAATTCCAAACTCCCTGCTTGCAGTGGGTGTGTGTGTGTGTGTGTATATATGTGTGTGTGTGTATATATGTGTGTGTGTGTAT
>NC_063353.1:46307891-46324875 GCF_021869965.1 Rhincodon typus | reverse complement strand
TGTGTGTGTATATATGTGTGTGTGTGTATATATGTGTGTGTGTGTATGTGTGTGTCTGTGTGTGCGAGTGAGTGCGAGTGTGTGTGTATGTGTGTGTGTATGTGTGTGTGTGTGTGTGTGTGAGTCAGTGTGTGCATGGGTTTGTGTGTATGTGTGTCTGTGTGTGTGGGGGGGGGGGGGCTCTTCCTACTGTCTAAGGCTGCTTGGTCAGAGCAATCTCCATAAACTTCTTCAATGGTTATTGTGATTTTTTTAAAAAAGAAAATTATGTATGTATATTCAAAATCTGCAACAGTGATTATCTGGGAATCTTAACTGAAGTATATCTATTTCTGATGGATCTCAGACTTTAAACCAGCTAGGTATGGAAGTCTTCTACCAGCATACTCAAGGGTGTCCTTATCCAGCTGTCTCTGTCCAACATCTGCAGTTGCATGTATGCAACAGGACCCTTTGTGTTCTCATCGTAAAACCCTTTGTGTGCTACTATAATCTTGTTACCTTGGATATATTCTGTTTACAAAGCCACAACAGTCCTAATTTATGGTTTACTTTAATAGTAAACAAGGCACTGCTTCGGCTATAAAATTTTCTCCGCTATCGTACGTCAACTAAAACTCACAGGCAGCTATTTTATGTCACCCTCAGCCATGAGCAATCCCAACACTCATCAAAATATTTGGTTTAAAAATATTTATATGTGGCCTTTTGCAAATTGACCAAGCAATACACTAAAAGGCTTATCTTACCTAAATAAATGTAATTTTATATCGCAGCAATATTAATTAACAGAGAATCTGAAACAATATAATAAATAACAAACAACATTACTGCAATCAGGACAGTCAGCATCTACCTCAGTGAATCACAGAGAGCTTAATTGCAGAACATTCTCTGTGATGACCACAGTCCTGCCTTACTTGTAACAAAAGGCACATGAAGGACGAATACAGGTAGCACGCATGTTGGTAAAGGTCATTTTGAAATCTATAAAATTATACTGAAGAAGATAAGATTATAGATTGCAAGTGCAAATAACTAATGATTCACACATGATGATGGATGGCATAAAGTAAAATAAAATTGATGTAAACAGACAGCACCCTCTGACAAGATTAATCTACAGGTTAGTTCTCTCTCCCTGTACAAGCCGTCCTTTGATGATCCAAACATCCTAGAAAGATAAAACCACAGAGGTATTAGCATTGAATGCCTTCAGATCAGATTGCATGAGAGCTTGGTGATTTGGCATTATCATAGCTGCTGTGTAATGATATTTGTGCACTAACTTTAAAGGGGGTGAGAGAGGTCTGTCTTTGTTTTTAAAGTAGTCCGAATGCATTCTTTATTGTAATTTTGTACATTTCCTTCTCTCTCCTTGAATCTTGTGGAGTTACTACTTTCAGCTAATTCTTTTGATGTTGGCCACACCTCTCTGAAGGAGAGAGGTTCCTATTTAGGATGGAGATAAGGAGAAATTTCTTTTCTCAGACAGTTTTCAGACTTTGGAATTTTCTTCCCAGGGACAAATGGAGGGTAGGTCATTAAAGACTTCTGGTTGCCTTGCTATAGGAAGGATATTATTAAACTGGAGAGGGTTCAGAAAAGATTTAGCAGGGTGTTGCTGGGAATGGAAGGTTTTAGTTATTGGGAGAGGCTGGATAGGCTGGGACATTTTTCCACTGGAGTGTAAGAAGTTGAGGGTGACCTTATAGAAGTTTATAAAATCATGAGGGACATAGATAAGATGAATAGCAAGGGTCTTTTCCCTGGGGTGGGGAATTCAAAACTAAGGGGCATATTTTGAAGGTGAGTGGAAGAAGATTTAAAAAGGACACGAGGGGCAACGATTTTACACAGAGAGTGGTTTCTGCACGGAATGAACTGCCAGAGCAAGTGGTGGATGCAGTTATCACGTTTAAAAGACATTTGGATAAGTACATGAAAAGGAAAGGTTTGGAGGGATATGGGTCAAATTCAGGCAAGTGGGACTAGTTTGGTTTGGTAACATGGTCAGCATGGACTGGTTGGACTGAAGGGTCCGTATCCATGCCGTGTGTCTCTACATTCATGGCTGAGTTTAACAATCTTTGATTGACAAGAATTGAGGGTTATGGGAGTGCAGGCATAATGTATTTAAAGCTAAACCAGATTAGCCACGATGTTGCTGGATGCAGGAATAGATGCAATGGTCTGAATGGCCTTATCCTGCATCTACATCTTGCTCTGTTGGAGCTACAGTTGTGGAGTTTCACAGGTTCAACCGTATTTCCCAGTAGTTAAAATCATGAGCAGGCTGGATCGGGTAGATCGGGAAAAATTAGTTATGGGTGTAAAAGGAACAAGAACAAGAAAGGGGCATATATTTAAAGTGATTTACAAAAGAAGCAAAGGTGGCTGGAGAAAAAAAAGACATTCACACAGCAAATTATTAGGGTACAAAAGCACTGCCTGGAAATGCAGCAGTTCAACTGAGACATTCAAGTGGACATGCGATAATTATCTGGATAAAAATAATGTGTAAGGGTCTGGGAAAAATGCAGGAGATTGGCACAAGGTAATGATGCTTATTTGAAAGTGGGCTGAATGGCCTCCTGCTGCACTGTAAAGCTGTGATTCTGACAGTTAACATCGGAGAAATGCAGTAACTATGTTGTGCCTTTACAGGCCTTAAGTTAGATTGGTAGAAAGGATGTTGTTCTTTTTTCAGTAAATGTGACAGTAAACAGTGTCATGCCCAATAGCAAGGGTGACTCCATCATTTCGGAATCTTGTTCAGTGAGGTACATCTCAAGAAACTTGACATTGCTACAGTCTTTGACGTGCTAGCAACATTTTTTGCCATACACAGTGTACTGATACACAGCAATGATAACAACAATTTCCTTTATGTAGTTTCAGGATGGAAGTCCTTACATGAAAGCCAGAAATTGCATTAGGTCTTTAGGATTGTGTAGATATTTGTGGAGAATCTCCCACAGAACAGCTTTAAACACCATTGCTTAAGAACAGTAGCTGCCCACAAATCGATTTACGAAAAAAAGCAAACAGCATCAAAATAATAAAGAACTTAAAGCTTGTAGCAACAGTTTTGCTTATAAAATAGAATGTCAGTTTGACAAAATGTACTTTTTTTTTAAGAAAACTTACTGCCAAAGTTACATCTTGGCCAAAATTGTATTTCCTTCGGCCTACCCCAAGAACCTCTTGCTCAATATTCTCCTGGCTGGTACCTTTTACATCGATGTAGTAACAGTCAGCACTCGCAAAGTGGCATGAGATTGCCTGGTAGGGGAGAGAAAAATAATCAGAATGCAAACACAGAAGTAACTGAAGATGTGGAAAGCAAATAAAAAATCCATCCAGACAGACGTTGATGGACAGGTGGTGATCCTCTGATTAATCCAGCACGTTTCATCTAATTGTGTTACCTCGTTTGTGTAGGACAACAGAACTCACCTCATCTGAAATCGTGAGATTATCCATGAGAGGGGAAAGAAACAGGAAGGCCCTGATGGGGGAAATTTATGAAGAATTCCTCTCCTACCCATAAAATCTAGCCCAGATCCCGGGTCCTGAATCCTCTGCCAGGATGGCATGATGGCATTAGACTAATAATCTGGGACGTGTGCTCAAATCCCACCACAACAGCTAGCAACTTTTAAATGCAATGACCAGAAAAGAAAGCCATGGTTGTAAAGCTAGTCTCAGTGATGGTGATCATGAAACTATCATCAACTGGCATTAAAACCCACCCCGTTCACTAATGTCCTTTAGGGAAGGAAATCTGCCACCCTTACCTTGGTCTGTCCTACATGTGACTCCAGACTCTCAGCAATGTGACTGAATCTTAACTATCCTCTCGGCAATTAAGAATGGGCAGTAATTGCTGGCCCTGTCAGCAATGTCCATATCACATAAGATTGTAGAGAGTAAAAAAAACTGTAAGAGTTGATCTAATTGCAGTAAGAAACAGGCCCTGCTCTTCGTTGAGTTAAGTCAGCAGCCACTGCACAGAATGCTAACTTGTTCCAGTGGTTTACTATTCTCTGGGAGAAGAACCATACCCTGACATCTAACCTAAATCTGACTTTTAACCTCAGTGATGATCACACCAAGACATTATGCTGGAAGTAATGTGATGTTGGCTAAACAAAAAGGAATCAAATCTAAGTTTCGTTCTGTTTGAGTCAAGTTCATGAAAACATTAATAATAAAATGAAAATTGGTCTGAACTGAAAATGAAGTGCCATCAAAATGACTGTAACCATTGACTCAGATCTATGTCTCCCGTTTGGCTAAAACCTTTCCGATGGTTTTATGCATTAGGATGAAAATCGCCTACATTCTATCCAGCTTGAGAAACAAAGAAGCCATGTGAACAGTATTTCAGGTAGGTGCCTTTGGGGAGGGGAGAGAATGGATTTATAGCTGCAAAAATGGAAGGCTTGCCCTCTCACAGTTTCTCTCAGCCTCTCAAAAAGACAATGCCTGGTGATAAATCAAATTGAGAAGCATCCATTTAGCAAGAACACAAATTGATCTATTAAGTTTTGCAACTGCTGAAAGATACATATCAAATTAAACAATTGTGGACTCAGGTTAAATCTAAGACTTTAAACAGTCTAAGGACTTTTTAAAACTATCTGTACCTGATTTTCCTTTTTGTGCAGATAATTTCCTCTTTTTCAACTTTACCCTTATGGTTTTGTTGGTGTGTGTGTGTGTGTGTGTGTGTGTGTCGTGAGTGTGTGTGTAGTGTATGTGGGTGTAATGTGTGTGTAGTGAGCATGTGTTTTGTGTGTGTGTGTGTGTGTGTGTGTGTGTGTATGTGTACGTGTGTTGAATGTCATGCTTTATTGTTTATCTTGGGGTTAGTCAGTACAGGTAGTTCTCCTGTAACACGATAGTTGCATTCTTGCTTGACCTCACACTATCGAAAATGCTGCTGTAGAAAATCGCGTTATAGGGAAACTGCTGCAGAAAATCGCTACACCTGTACAACAGAAAGTTTGTGCTATCCAAACAGTATTCACTGTTCATCAGTCGTGTTACAGCCAATTCATGTTAACGAAACACGCATTATAGCTGAACTACTCATAATAAAATTCTTTCTTTCACTCAACTGGCTCCTTACCTTTGATGCTCAGTGGGTTGGGTGGCTTGTTTACGATGCAGAGAGACACCACCTGTCTGGGTTCCATTCCTGCTCTGGCTGAGGTTCCCATGAAGGATTCTCCTTCTCAACCTCTCCCCTCGCCTGAAGCATGGTGACAGGTTAAACCACCACCAGCTGTCTGTCTCACTCTCTCTCTCTCTAATGAAACAGCAGCCCTATGCTCCTCTGGGATCTTTACAATGTTATAACTGAGGCCTAATATGGCAGCATTATAAACCATCTTTGTTGAGGCAAACAGAGCCAATTATAAACAGGAGTGTCAATTTCATTCTTCCTCACCTGGTTGTAACAGGGGATTACTGATATTTAGTTGCAGATGATTAGATTCTTGCTTGAAGCCAGACAGGAAATTATATTTCCAGCACCTATTTCAACACTTCCTGTATCAGTGTCCATTCCCTGCCTTTATAAAAAAAAGACAAGTGGGCGGCTTGGTTCCACACTCTTGACTCCAGTTACCTGTAGGTGCTCCATAACATTTCAATTAACCTTTATTTCTTTCTTCTAGTTGGGAAAGTGCAAACACAGAAGGGCAGTGAAAAATATTCTCCAGTTTTCACAGAAAAATAAATGGAACCTGAGAATGCAATTCCCATAAAACACACAAAAAGTACAAAACACGACTGAAATAATCTCTGTACACCGCTGTACCTGAATAGTACACTGAAGGCTTTTGACTTGCAAAGCAGATTTTGTACAAAGATAGTAGGAACTGCCGATGCTGGAGAATCTGAGATAACAAGGTGTAGAGCTGGATGAACACAGCAGGCCAAGCAGCATCATAGGAGCAGGAAGGCTGACGTTTCGGGCCTAGACCCTTCATCAGAACATGACTTAACTCAGAAAGGTGGATGTATCAGTCCAGTGCACCTCCTGGTAGGGATTTTGAGGCAGTCAGTCATATGGATCAGAAAGACCATCAGAACCGGGAGCAGGAGTAGGCCATCTGGCCCATCGAGCCTGCTCCACCAATCAATAAGATCATGGCTGATCTTCCTGTGGACTCAGCTCCACTTTCCTGCCCACTCACCGTTACCCTTAGTTTTTTTACTGTTTAAAAATCTATCTATCTTCACCTTAAAAACAATCAACAAGGTATCCTCAATGGCTTCACTGGGCAGGGAGTTCCACAGACTCACAACTCTTTGGGTGAAGAAGTTTCTCCTCAACTCAGTCCTAAACATGCTCCCCATTATTTTGAGGCTATGCCCCCCTCGTTCTAGTTTCACCGCTAGTGGAAACAACCTCCCTGCTTCTGTCCTATCTGCTCCCTTTATAATTTCTTATGTTTATATATGATCTCTCCTCATTCTTCTAAATTCCAATGAGTATAGTCCCAGTCTACTCAATCTCTCCTCATAAGCCAACCCTGTCGACTCTGGAATCAACCTAGTGGGGCTAGCTAGAGCACACGGATTGCAGAAGTTCAACGAAACAGATCACCACCATCTTCTCAAGGGCAACGAGGGATGAGCAATAAATTCTTGCACCAAAATGAAAAGGTTCCAGGTTGAGTTTGCGGGGTGAGTTGGTTTTGCAAAGCAAGGTGATGGATCCTCGTTAGATTTGCTGCATCAAGTGCGTCTCAGATCTGGTCTTTACCTCTTGTCACAAGTGACCCCTTACCTTTCGGAAGCCCTGAGTCTGATTTGTTCCCGATCCATGAATGAGCAGAGGATGGAAGAACACAGTGTCACCCTTCTCCATCACAAGGTGAACCCTGGAGTGACTGGGGTCATAATCAAGTATGCCATGATACATCTTATTGACACCACCCTGAATATACAGGAGATGGAGAAACAACATATTACTTTTCTGGTTAACGAAAATCAATTATCTTCAGCTAAAATTGAGAATCACAAATTTGGGCACTTAAAATTAAATTAGAAGCGACTTGAAAACATACTGCTGTTCCTTCACTGTCGCTGGATCAAAATCCTGGAATTCCCTCCCCAACGGAATTCTAGAGCCATCTATAGCACATGGACTGCAGCGGTTCAAGAAGGCAGCTCCCCACCACCTTCTCAAGGGCAACTAGGGACGGGCAATAAATGCACAACCAGTGATGCCCACATCCAATGTATAAAAAAGAGGCTGCCAATGTGGTCACAGGAAGTTCGTACAACTAACAATGGGATAATGGCTGGGTAATTAATCTTTTCCCATGTTGACTGAGGAATAATTGGCCAGGGCACCAGAGATAACGCAGATAAAAGCAAAATACTGTGGATGCTGCAAAAAGATGCTGGCATTCTGAAAAAGTATCAGTCTGGACTCGAAATGTTATCTCTGTTTCTCTCTCCACAGATGCTGCTCAGCACCCTAGTACGGGCAATAAGTAAAGGATATGAGTGTCCCAGACAGGGATACCCATTTTCTGTGAACAAATAAAAAACACAAAGAAGCTTTTTTGTTGAAAACTGGAAGTGCTGCAACTGCGAGAGACAGCAATTTTTTTTGACAGATGCAGAAACATTCTTAATTCTTGCACTAAAATGAAAAGTGAGGTCAACATTTAGTTGGTTCGGTTTGAGTACATAGTTGCTATTTTGCAATAAACTGCATCTTGCTTTAGACTAGAACCTCCTCTCATTAGAAGTGCATTTCCTCCACCACACTAGTCCAAGCTGCCCCTGTAGATCCCAAAGTAAAAAGGAAAGATGGTGGCATCGAATCTTCCCAATGTTGACCAAGAGCCCAGCTCGTTCAAATCAACATGGTGTGAGCATTGGTCATCTAGTTTACTGTCACAACAGCCAACACAAGTCTAACTTTAAAATATAAAATAAGGATTAATGAAAGCAAAGCAGAAAAAAACGGAGTTTCTAATAAAATCTAGTGGTTTGTTTAGTATATGTGTGCTTTCACGGTGCAACAGAAGTGTTTTTTAATAGTTACCATGACAACTACCCATCTCACCACTACGCAGTTCTGTGCTTGCAAAAATATTATAGTCAGGTATTTTACTCGTCTTCCATGCTCCTCTCTGAATTTCCTCATTTGCAGTTACTTTCCTCTTGTAAGGGAGACTAAAGGAGGTTGTTTAAGAATTAAGGGCCCCTCTATTAAAACAGAGATCAGGACTTATTATTTTTTCTCTCAGACAGCTGATAGTGCGTGGAATTCTCTTCTATAGAAAGTACTGGAGGCTGGGTCTTTTAAGTTTTTTACAAAAATGCGTTAGACAGATTTTCAGTAGATAGGGAGTCGAGCATTGTGGTGGGAGGGGCAGACAGGAAATTGGAGCTAAGACTATGACCAGATCAACCACGGCATTATTGAATGTTGCAGTGGGCTTGAGGGGCCGAATGGCTCACCTCTGCTCCTGTGACTGTGTATCGCCTCCCTCTCATTTCCTACCCACAGTGATTTTCTCAACACTGTGTGTTTGCAATGGTGTTTTTTTTCTTTAAATCATTTTTTTTTTGTTGCACACAGACAGCATTGTAGCCAAGTACATACCTTCCACTCTGGGTAGTCATGTTGTTCCAGTCTCCCCTTGTGTGTCCCTGGCAGCACAACAAGGCATCCATTGTTGCGATCCACTCTCTCCATGGCTGTCCACGCGCACACTATCTGATCCGCAGGTCTAAATGGGAAATAATGCAAATCCTGATGCATAGGATGTCGGGACGTCTTTGCTCCTGGAAACGCAAAACATACGGTGATCACTTCCCCAACTTTGACAAACTTTTATCATCTCTCTTCAGCTCTTACTGAGGTATTAATACAGAGTAATTCCCAGAATATATCTTGAGCTACCAAACTTCCACATCATTGCCAAGATCTACCACATATGGGGGAAGGGGAAAAATAAAACAGATCACTCCACCTTAATAACTACTTAGCAAGTTAAAGCTTACTGTAACATAACGCAGCAAATGACTTGCAGCTGTTATCAGAAAACTGAAAATAACTCTACAGGCAGCGGGAACAGCATTAGTTTTAAGGGATTAATTGGTTCAATGCTTCAAACATTTGCAGCTGGAATTTTTCAGCTCATGACAATATATGAATACCTTAATTACTTCCGTAAGAAAACTGACAATCTGTCACTGCACTAGTTTTAAAAAAAATTCACCTATGAGAGGTGGGCTTTGCTGGCTCGTACTGCCTGTCCCTAATTACCCTTGAGATGGTGACGGTGGTGAGCTGCCTTCTTGAACTGTGCAGTCCACCCACAGACACCCACAGTTAGGAAGGGAATTCCAGGATTTTGACCCAGCTGCAGTAAAGGAACAGCGATGTATTTCCAAGTCAGGATGGTGAATGGCTTGGAGGGGAAATTACAGACGGTGGTGTTCCTATGTATCTGCTGCCCTTGTCCTTCCAGATGGAAGTGGTTATGAGTTTGGAAGGTGCTGTCTCAGGAGCCTTTTAAATATGCATTCAGCGAAACTTTGTTTCCCTTACCTGTATCGGGGGGCTTGTTGATCAGCATGGTGTGCATCGCCATGATGTTGGGGCCAGTAAAACAGTGCACATATTTCAAGATCTAAAAAACAAAACCAAATATAATTGAGAAGAAACATCAGAGATTACTTCTCTTTGTCAATGAATTCGCTGCGAAGCAATTCAGTTGGTAATTTAAAGAATTTAACAAACCACTTGAAAGCAAACAAGAAATGTTACCGTGAACGAGAATGTTTTGAATCTGATGTGGAGTTACCCTTTACGTAAGAGAATGACTTACAGAATCACAAATATTTCACTGTAGAAAGCTATTTAAATGTCCAAATTATTAACGAGACCACACAATGTTTCTGAGAAGCAACGCAGAATGGTTACAATTCAGGAGGCCATTTGACCTGTCACGTCTGTCCTGGCTCTCTGCAAAAACAACACAATGATCCCTACTTACACTCCTAGGTATTTTCCTAATCAAACTGTTCAGAGATGGAGTCATACCGCATGGGAACAGACCAACTAGTCCATACCGACCGTGTTCCCAAATAAACTCATCCCATTTGCCTGCGTTTGGCCCATATCCCTCCAAAACTTTCCTATTCATGTACTTACCCAAATGTATTTTAAACATTGTAACTGTACCCACATCCACCACTTCCTCTGGAAGTTCATTCCACATATGAGCCACTCTCTGTCTAAAACGTTGCTCCTTATGTCCTTTTCAAAACTTTCTCCTCTCACATTAAAAATATGCCCCCTAGTTTTGAAATTCCCCACCCTAGGGAAAAGACCCTTGTCATTCACCTTATTTATGCCCCTCATGATTTTATAAACTTCTGTAAAGTCACCCCTCAACCTCTGAAGCTCCAGTGAAAAAAGTCCCAGCCTATTTTTATAACTCAAAACCTCCACTCCTGGCAACATCCTCGTAAATCATTTTTGAACCCGTACTAATTTAATATTATCCTTCCAATAATAGGGCGACCAGAACTGCACACAGTACTCCAGAAGAGGCCTCACCAACCTCAACATGACGTCCCAACTCCAAGAATCAAAGGTCTGAGCAATGAAGGCAAGCGTGCTAAATGCCTTTTTACCATCTTGTCTATCTGTGACACAAATTTCAAAGAATTATGTACCTGAACCCCTAGGTCTCTCTGTTCTATAATACTACCCAGGGCCCTACTGTTAATTGTATAAGTCCTGACCTTATCTTTTTAGATGGAAGTGGTTATGGGTTTGGAATGTGCTGTGTGAGGAGCCTTTTAATTATTTATACAGTGAATCATTTTTATCAAAAACGCAATATCTCACATTTATCCAAATTAAACTCCAGATTTTATTACACCCTCTGCAACAGGTGGGACTTGAACCCAGGCCTCCTGACTCAGAAGTAGGACACTTCTACTGCTCCACAAAAGCCCTTCTATTCCCATAGACATACCATTCTGTTCCTCTTCAAGTAATAATCCAATTAAAGAACTTCCGCTTCTGAAAGCCATTGACTCCACCTTCCCCACACTCTCAACCAGCAAATTCCAGAGAACTGCTAGATATATTTCTATCCATGGGTCACCTTCCTTTACATGAATTAAACACAGCCTTTGTATTTAGTCCTCAATTTGTATCTCTCACCTCTGGCAAGCAGCAATATTTAAACATGGTTTCATTGTTCTCAAAACTTTGAATCTTAGAAATAGCTTGTTGATCTGGACCGTACTCCGTTTTAGAAATGGATACATCCCTCATTATTATTAATCCCGGAACCTCAACTTCCCTCCGGCAGATCCTCTCAAACTCTTCTCTGAAAAGAAAATTGTGCATCTTTATTATAAAAAATTAACATTTACTCAGGTCATAAACCACGGTAATAATTAGTAGTTAGTATTGTTAGTCTTCAGTTTACTCCTGAAAAATCAAATCCATTTCATTTTAAGTGGAATGGAAGAAAAATGGATTTATAGTTACACATGCCTGTGTTAGTCCTTTTGTCTGAATATGAGTTCCACAGAGATTTGATCCTATTCAACAGGTGCCTGTCCCCTGTCTAATGACTTCCATATAATGACTGTCACTGTTTCACAATTCTTGATTATAGATCTGGGATGACTATCATTTCATTTGTTGATCCAAAGTTAGTTTTAACTGTGCGTTTTTATAGCATTTCTAGGATTGCCACCATTTCTATTATCTCAGGCTACTTCTACAGAAAGGGTAAATTTGCCTGTCCATCGAAATAATTGAAAGAAATACTTATTCAGTACCTTTACTGTCAATATTCATCCTCAATTTTTGCCACTTTAACACAGCACCTTGCTCCCTGGCAAACATCTCTGTCTCAGGCTTGCTGCAGCCCTCCAGCGAAACTCAGCGCAAGCTGCAAGGACAGCACCTCATTTTCCAGTTATGAGGAAGGGTCTCCAGACCTGAAACGTTAACTTAAATCTTTTCTTCACAGATGCTGCCACAGGCCTGCTGAGCTTTTCCAGCAATTTCTGTTTTTATACCTCATTTTCCGCTTGGGGACCCTGCAGCCTTCCAGACTCAATATCGAGTTGAACAACTTTAGGCCTTGAGCTCTCCCATGTCCTTACCCCAAGCCCCATAACCAAGCCTTGTTATCACACAGTCTGCTATTACACACCACCCATTGTTCGCCAGAAACAGTCTCCATTAACAGCTTTTCACTCTCCTAACAAGGTCGTTATCCACTCCTTTGTCTGTCTAACTGCTCTTCTCTCCTTTTGAGCTGTATCCCCACCTATTGTTTACTCCTTAACCCCTCCCCCCACCCTATCTTCTCCATAAAAAAACATTTTCCTAGCTTCCATCAGTTCTGAGGAAGGGTTACTCCACCCAAGATGTTAATTCTGATTTCTCTCCATAGATGCTGCCAGACTTACTGAGCTTTTACATCAATTTCTGTTTTTGTCTCTAATTTACCGCATTTGCAATTCTTTCAATTTTTATCCTCAATTTTCAATCTGTTTTCATTTTTAATGGGATTTACCTCTTACTGTTTGCAATATCATTATTTGGGAATTTAGATTTTAAAGTGGCGGTAATGCTGATGTGTAGTTTCAGCTCTATGCTTAATCCCCACAGGTCAGAAAGTCATTTGGAACAGTGAACTAAGAACATCATTTCCAATAAGGCATGTGACTTAAGTTAAATGACTAGGAGAAAACTGCAACATTAACTGAAGAAATGTTTACAAAGTTAAACCTTTTTGAGGGTCACCAATAATTCTGATTCAGTTCAGAATCAGGTTTCAGTTCAGAAGGACAGTTTCATCCAGGCAGAAGGCCATGTCTTTTTTTGTGTGGTGAAGTTTCCAAGCTGAGAGACTTTTTGTAGAGGTTCTGATAACTATCAGAAGCAAAAACAAATTGAGGCTCTCAGCACTGGAAAGAAGTCTGCAAACCATCAAAATTGGAAACAGTCAGGTAAGTCAGAAGTTAACGAGTTAAAACAAGGAGTGACACTGCACTGTGACTAAATATCTGTAAAGGATATTCCTGGGAAAAGGCTGAAACTTTGTTTTCTCTCAGAGGGAAGTAAATACCACAGAGAGCTGTAGAGGCTGGGTTGTTAACTATATTCAAGGGAGTGATAGATTTTTAATCAGTAAGGCAATCAAAGGTTATGGGGTTAACGCAGGAGAATGGTGTTAAGGATTATCAGATCAGCAATGATCTCATTGAATGGTAGAGCAGACTCACTGGGCCAAATAGCCCACTTCTAATTTTACATCTTATGTCTTGTTGTCTATGAAAATCTAAATTTTCATGTTTCTATCTTTGTCTGTTATTTCCTGTTGTACAATAAATTTGTGTTTTTTTTGTCAAAGAACACTGGCAGCTCTTCTGAATATGTTCAGTGACTAGCCACCACAGTAAAAGCCTGCAAAATAGAACTTAGGATCTATCAAGGCCAGGTTTCACTCTAAGATCTGACTGGATCATAGTACAGTTATAGTACTGAGGGAATTGAAAGTGAAAAGCTTTGGGACGTTTTTAGGATGTGATAAGGTACAACATAAATGTCAGCTTTCTTTCTCAAGATGTAAGAGCTCACCTGAAGAGTTCAATATTCTCATCAGAAACCAGCTTCTTAATAAGAAGGAATCCATTTTCCTCATAAAACAGTCTCTGCTCAGGGGTTAGAACTCTGTTTTCCAAAGTGTAGCTAGATACAAAAAGATAATTTAAAATAACAAGACTGAATGCAATGTAGTTTTGGAACACAAAATTAACACAATGTTTTATGTTGGTGTCCATAGCTTGATGTTGAACACTGTATCCTGTAGATACTATGGGGCAATCAAACTATCTTAAAACAAGCACTAAATGACTGATGCAAACATAATAGCTCTTAAACAGCAGCAGGCCAAGATAGTCTCATTTGACCCAAAGAGATAAAACTTAAAAAGCTCAAAGGGTTAAATGAGAGAGATATTCATATGATCCTTCAGGATTTTTCAAAGAAAATGTAGGTGAAGTTTTTGTTGTTAAATGCCATTGTAAAAAAAAGTCAAATTGAGCATCAAGCTGACCAACAGCAGGAATTGCATTCCCAAAAATCAGTTCAACGCCTTGACATGTTAATTCAATGTGTTGCTGGGAACTCTGGTATATCTCCCACTCACCATTCACTCAGTTAGCACAGTCCCTCATTACATTGCTCAACACATCCTGTAAAATTTGTCAATCATTTTCTTCCTCTATGATACTCAATTAGGTCAAAACTCAGCCACAAATATGACAGCCTTTTATTGGCTGTTCCACCAGCTTCTTGAGATTACATTAAAAAAAAGGGCATTGTTTCAGTTTGGAGTGCAGATTGGAGACGGTGGGACCTGGCGAGGAGAAGATCTGATTGAAGTTTTCAAAAATCAGCACTGTACCTGCACAGTACAGACGGGGAGAAACTAATCCTGGTCATAAAGGATCAAGAACCAGGGAGTGCAGATTTAAAATGGTTTGCAAAAGAAGCAATGTGAGTGGAGAAAAAAAAATGTCTTCACACAGCAAGTAGTCAGAGTGTGGAATGCACTGCTCGGAAATGCAACAGAAGTGGGTTCAGCTAAGGCATTCAACAGGGCATTGTTTCTGTTTAAATAATTATCTAATCTGCAGGGTTACAGGGAAAAGACACGAATTTTGCACCAGATCCAAATGTTCAAAGTTAGTGCAGGCACAAATAGGCAGAATGGCCTCCTTCTGGTCTTTGTAATAATTCTGTGACTGTAGCAGGAGATTACTCAGAAGATTTCAATCTGTTCTCATTAAACACACTTTTTTTTCTTAGACATAGCCAGGTAATGGTAGTTTGAGCTATAGGGAGAGGCTGGATAGGCTGGGACTTTTTTCACTGGAGCACAGGAGGTTTATAGGTGTCCTGATAGAAGTTTATAAAATAATGAGGGGCACAGGTACAGTTAATGGTAGGTGTCTTTTCCCTAGGATGGGGGATTTCAAGATTAGGGGGCACATTGTTGAGGTGAGAGGAGAGAGATTTAAAAAAGACGAGGGGCAAATTTTTTACACAGAGGGTGGTTTGCGTGTGGAATGAACTTCCCGAGAAAGTGGTGGATTACAGAGTTTAAAAGACATTTGGATAAGTACATGAATAGGAAATGTTTGAAGGGATATAGGCCAGGAGCAGGCAGTTGGGATTCTAAAACCCATATAACAACAAATCAAAGCACAAGGACATGTTGTAAATCACACCGATTAATCATTAAATAAGAACAAATATTACCAGATCTTTATTATGGTAAACAGAGGGTCTAAAACACGTTGCAGCTCTCATCAGACTTTTCCTGTGTTGAAATGACTCGATTTTGTGCCAACCGAGATCATCCAGAAACCATAACTGTTTGTTTCAATTTTTGAAATAAATGTTCTTGGGATGTGAGCATCGTTGGGAGCGGGCTGTCGATCTCTAATTAACTTTGACAGTGATGGCAAGCCGCTTTCTTGACTAGCTGCTGACAAGGTGGTGCACAGACAGTGGATATTCTACAGGGGTCTGATATAACTGAATAACTTGCCCAGCCATCTCAGAGCACAGGTGAAAATCAACCACGTTTTTGTGTATCTGGAATCAAGTGCAAGTCAGGCTGGGTCAGGGAAACAGATTTCTTTCCCTAAAGAAACTTTTGTGAATCAGGAGAGAATGGGGTACGCCATTCAGGACTGACATGAGGAAGAATTATATTCACTCAGAGAGTTGTGAGCCTGTGGAATTCTTTCCCACAGGAAGCTGTTGGGGCCAGGTCATTGGGCGGAAGGGAACAAGGGGTATAGAGAGAAAGTGGGAACAGGATGCTGAGATTGCATGTTCAGCCATGATTGAAGGGCCGAATGGCCTCCTCCTGCACCTATTTTCTATGTTTCTAGGAGAGATTTAACAATCTGGTAGTTTAATCATCATGAATTTAAAACATCAGCACTTAATTCCAGATTAAGTATTATTTTTGTTTAAAATTGTGAAAATTGATAACATTACTGGAGAAAATGAGAAGTACTGTGCCTGGAGAAATACAACTGAATAACAGAAACAGCCTTTGAAATCAAATGTCTTTCAGTGACTATTAGTTGAACTTTGCACTAATTACAGCATGGTCACTCGGAGCGAGCCCAGGCCGGCCGGGGGGAGTGGAGGGGGTGGGGATGTTGACATGGACGAATTGTGGAGGTGAGTCCGGGACAGAGACCAACGCATGGAGGCAACGAGGCTTCGTGTTTTGAAACCCAGCTGGCACAGAGTCACAAGAAGGGACTATAGCTTGAGCACTTTAAAGATACTTTTTATTTTCATTCTGGGCTTTTTAAACTCTCTATTCCCATACTAGTCTATTTTTGTTTACTATTTCAATTCTGTAACAATACTTAAAAGTATCTGTAATAAAAATGGAAAGAACTGCAAATGCTGTAAATCAGGAACAAAAACAAAGTTGCTGGAAAAGCTCAGCAGGTCTGGCAGCATCTGTGAAGGAAGAAACAGAGTTACGTTTCAGGTCCGGTGACCCATCCTCCGACCCTTGAGTTCTGAGGAAGGGTCACAAGACCCGAAACATTAACTCTGTTTTTCCCTTCACACATGCTGCCAGATCTGCTCAGCTTTTCCAGCAACTTTGTTTTTGTTCCTTAAAGTATCTGCACCTAAGATGGCGCTGAGAGACAACATTACAAACTTTCCATTGCACTCATTCAAGTGCACGTGACAAATAAAGGCTACTCTATTCTATTCACCCACTCACCTCCCGTCCAAGTTTCCCAGATTGCTGTGTTGTCGAATTTCCCATGCCTAATTCCCACAATGGATTGTTGGCTGGCACTCTTCCAATCATGTCAAGCAGCATCATAGGAGCAGAGAGGCTGACGTTTCGGG
>NC_063353.1:46302995-46307491 GCF_021869965.1 Rhincodon typus | reverse complement strand
AGGCCCGAAACGTCAGCCTCTCTGCTCCTATGATGCTGCTTGGCCTGCTGTGTTCATCCAGCCCTGCACCTTGTTGTCTCGGATTCTCCAGCATCTGCAGTTCCTACTATCTCTCACTCTTCCAATCATGATTCTTTGACATTTTCTATTTTTTTTTTAAAGACAGTGAAGTCTGAA
The DNA here is from genome assembly GCF_021869965.1 of Rhincodon typus. Taxonomy (NCBI): domain Eukaryota; kingdom Metazoa; phylum Chordata; class Chondrichthyes; order Orectolobiformes; family Rhincodontidae; genus Rhincodon; species Rhincodon typus. The sequence goes on along the minus strand of NC_063353.1, from coordinate 46,307,314 downwards.
TTTCTACATCAAACTGCTTTTTTTTTTGGCTAAGTTAAAATCTATATTGCTCGATGCGCCAATGAGGAGCAGGCAGTATTTGGACAACAGTGCATGATGCTAATTTCCCTTCAAGGCACCCACTATCCTGACTCGGAAATATATCACCCTTCCCTCAGTGTCATTAGGTGAACACCCTGGAAATCCCTTCCTAATGCCAACGTGGGTCTACCTCTGCCAAATGGACTGCAGCGGTTCAAGAAGGCAGCTCACCACCGGCCTCAGTGTTTTGAGTGTTAAATAGCTGTTTAATGTGCAAATCCAGAAAGCTCCTACAATGGCTCAGGGAAAGATACAACTTGTGAAGGTGAATAGCAGAGGAATGGAAATTGACAGGCAGATTCAGGAGATTAGCAATTTAGAGCATCTCTGTTAAAGGCCTGTAATTGCTGCACTGCACTGTTAACATGCCATTATTAATCCAGCAAAACTTGGCTCATTACTTACCAGAGTCTTCCATGATGAGCATTTGGATTGATTTCTCCAGAGGTGGGAACAGCTATCTTAAAGATGGATAAAGGGAGGTAACATCAGCTTTCGTGAATGGACCTTGCGTGTTGAGTGTGTATTTTTGGCATTTTAGGTGAATAAAAACATGACCATTTCTGGGTGTAAGTTTATTTTTGATGCAGCAGCTCATAATCTGGAATGCGCTGACAGTAAGGGTACAATCTTTCAAAGTGAATTTGACAGTTCAAGGTGAAAATCTATTAAGGAGCAGAGGAGAGGAGAAGATGATGGTGCTTGCTGGATAATGCCTTCAAACAGCCAGCACAAGACTTGATGGGCACAGAACCTTCTCCTGTGCTGTAACACTCTGTCATGAGATTTTTTATTTGGATGTTTGCTGGGTCACAGTGAGAGCTAAGAAAAAGTAACCAACTGTTGTGTAACCAGATTTGCAGTTTCAGTGTAAACTCTTTGAAAAGGTGAACATTTATAAAGTTTCAAGTTTCAAGGATGTCCCAAAGCACTTTACAGTTAATGAAGTACTTGTGAACTGTTGTAATACAGATAACAGCAGCTAATTTACAGGCAGCAAGGTCTCATTAATACTGACAAAGACAACAGACTGAAGTTCATTAACCCAGTTGGTTTGTAGCATCCTCTTGTATGAGTCAAGAGGTTGTGGGCTCAAGTCCCACTCCAGGATTTGGGCTGACAGTCTGGTGTAGTACCTGATACAGGAGAAGCCTTTCAGAAGAGATGCCCAGCCTGCCTTATGTCAGGTAGGCACAGAAGAAAACCCCACCACACTATGTTGAAGGAATGCAGGGGAGCGATCACCAGTCTCCAGGTCAAGCTAACCCTCAGTAAACATCACAAAAACAGATGCTTTGATCGTTATCAGAGAGAGGTGGAGGTATAGCCACGATGTCGCTGGATAGTAATTCAAAACCGCAGGTAAATACTTTGAGGAAACTGGTTCGAATCCTGATGGTGAAATTCCATCTGAAGTACCAAATTTGTAATAAAACAAAAACTAGCCTCATGATAACCATGTAGTCACTATCCATAATTATAAACGAAACCCACACTCAATCTGGTTCACTGATGCCCTTTAGGGAAGGAAATCTGCTGTCCTTACCTGGTCTGGCCTACATGGGGGTCAACTCTTAACAACTGTTGGGGCAATAAATACTGGCCTAACCCACATACTATTAACAAATTAAAGACTAAACTATTACATTATAACTGTTGCAAACATCTCACATTGCAACAATGCTTTCACTTCAGAAGGATTCATTGGCTGTAAGGTGCTTTAGAACTTCCTATGGTACTTTACCAAGGCAAGATTTAAAGACGAAGCTTGGTTATTAATTACTGGGGGAATTTTCTTTCTGTGCATCTTGGCTGCGATCTGTCTCTCATTTAAATGCGAATTGTTTTTGAAGACCACGAAAGGACTGACGCTTAAAAATGATTTTCAAAAACAAAAAATTTAAACAGGTTTAAAAGTACCAACATATCGCTCGGTGACATTCCATCGACCCAGGCTGCTCCCTCTGCATTGGTTTGGCCACCGGGGACTCCGCCGGTAGCTTTGCCTCAGGACCGTTCCCAATAAATTGCAGCGCAAAGCTGGCGGAAAGGACATGGGGGGGTGGGAGAGGGAGGAATTTTGGTTCGCTTCCCCCCCATGATGTGTCCTACTGACTTTAAAAGGATACGACCCCGGAGGTGAGATGTTGCTGAAGAATTTTCAGTCGAGCTGCCGCTGACATTGCACCAGGAAATGTCCGAAGAGAAATACCAAAGTCCCAGAGCGCAGCGGGGTTGAACTCTAAACCCAGAGATAGAGACGCCGTCAGAAATTGCGTATTTATCGGCGCTCTGATAGACATGCAATTACAGACACGCCTCCTTAACATTATTTGCAAACTCTGCTTTATTCGCACGCTGGTCTTTATTGCAAAATCCAACTAACCGTCCCCAGAGCTTCTTGGAAAATTCTGCAAACAATGTCTCAGCTGAAAATCGTGCATGTATTTGACTCATTTGCAAAATATTGTACCTGGTGGGGACTCTGAGTCAGAAAGTTATGGGTTCCAGTCCCGCTCCAGACACAAGAGCACTGATTCTAGGCTGACACTCCCATGCAGTGCTGCACAGTTGAAGGTACTATCTTTCAGATGGAATGTTACATTGGAGGCTCTGTCTGCTCCCTCAAGTGGATGTAAAAGATCCCATAGCATGGGTTCTGCTTTGAAGAAAAGCAGAAAAAATATCATCCTGGCCAAGATCGATCCCTCAGTTTATCTTCTGATCATTGCACTACTGCTAATGGTGTTTTGGTGTGCACATATCAGCTGCCACATTCCCTAAAACAGTAGCTACAGTGCGAAAATACTTCGTTGGCTGCAATGCACATTGGGAGATGCTAAATAAATACAAGTCTATTTCTTTTGGTGGTACAGAAGTTAATGCAAATGTCCACACAGTTGAACTGCATAGTCACTATTCTCCATACAAAACAAAACATATTCAATTTATAGAGTAAACCAATACCTTCCATATCAATTGAGCCATTTTGCAGAGTAATTTGCACCACAAAGGCCATTCTGCTAATTGCCCATGGAACAATCCAGTCAGTCCCACTCCCCAACTCAATTACTATAGCCCTGCAAGTTTATTTCCTGCAAATGCACATCTAATTTCCTTTTAAAATAATTGTTTCCACACCCACCATTCTCATGGACTGCAGATTCTTCATTCTGGATCTCTTGATCTTAAATCTGTATCCCCTGATCCTCAGTAGAAACAGCTGAATAACAGATACAGGCATCACCAGCAATACCTCCTAGTCCCAACAAAAACAGAAATTTCTGGAGGAACTCAGCGGGTCTGGCAGCATCTGTGGGAAGAAAGCAGAGTTAATGTTTCAAGTTCAGTGACTCTTTATCATCAGCTTTGTCCAGAAATTTGCTTTTGTCTCAGATCTCCAGCATCCATAGTACTTTGTTTTATCATAATACCTTCCAGTCTCCTGGCAATGCTAATTTTGTCTGTTGAATGGCTCCACCATTTGGCAAGCTAGTGTGTCACACCTAAAAGATCATTGCCTTTTATGCAAACTTACTGGAGCCTGATCAGGTTTGGGAATTGGGATGTGGGGTTTGTGGAGCGGGGAGGGGGAAGAGTTTAGGAAGAAGGACACACCTTCAATTTTAGGAATAACTTTTTTACTTACCAGTAAACAATGTTAAATGCTGTCAATTTTTAAAGAAATCCCTCTTTGTTGTTCATGTTGACTATGCCTTTGCCCACTCTGATCTTTAGTTGTTTCTTGAAAAGCTCAGCAGGTCTGGCAGCATTTCTGAATAGAGCTCAGAGTTAATATTTCAGGTCTGGTGACCCTTCCTCAGAACTGGAAGGGTCACCAGACCCGAAATGTTAACTCTGATTTCTCTTCACAGATGCTGCCAGACCTGCTGAGCTTTTCCAGCAATTTATGTTTCTGATTTACAGAAACTGCAGTTCTTTTGGTTTTTATTCGGTGGTTTCTTGTTCAGCTTTTCTAAGTTTCTCACCAAGTGTTCCTCTCTTCTAATCTATTAATCGCTTGCACACATCTTATGCTCTTTCAGCTTGACTCCCCCTCTTTGTGCAATGGTTCTAACCCCTGTTTGTAGTGGTTGGGTGAACTTGGTCCTTTTTGTTACCTCCACAATCTAATTTATGCCAACCTTGTACTTCAAGGTTCTATTAACATGGGTGGCATCCCTTTATAATAGGCTGCAATATTTAACCTTGACCAGGATTTGTGGACCCTAGAAATT
>NC_063353.1:46295730-46302495 GCF_021869965.1 Rhincodon typus | reverse complement strand
TGAAACATCAGCCTTCCTGCTCCTATGATGCTGCTTGGCCTGCTGTGTTCATCCAGCTCTACGCGTTGTTCACTAGAGTGAGAAGCGGGCCCCTTAAAGATCAGCAAGGCTGCCTATATGTGGAACCACAGGAGATGGGGAAGATACTAGACCAGTATTTTGCATCAGTGTTTACTGTGGAGAAGGATATGGAACACAGAGAACAGGGGGAAATAAATAGTGACCTCTTGAAAAGCGTCCATATTACAGAGGAGGTGGTGATGGACGTTTTAAAATGCATAAAAGTGGATAAATCCTCGGGCCTGATCAGATGTACTGTGGAACTCTGGGAAGCGAGGAAAGAGATTGCTGGGCCCCTTGCTGAGATCACTACAAGCCACAGGTGAGGTCCCGGAAGACTGGATGTTGGCTATTGCCATGCCACAATTTAAGACAGATGGTAAGTAAAAGCCAGGGAACTATAGACCAGTGAGCCTGTCTTCAGTGGTGGGCAAGTTGTTGGAGGGAATCCTGAGGGACAGGATTTACATGTATTTGGAAAGGCAATGACTGATTAGGGATAGTTAACATGGCTTTGTGTGTGGGAAATTGTGTCTCACTAACTTGATCGAGTGTTTTGAAGTAACAAAGCAAATTGACGAGGGCAGAGCGGTGGAATGATCTATATGGACTTCAGTAAGGCGTTCGACAAGGTTCCTCAGGGTAGACTTGTTAGCAAGATTAGATCACATGGAATACAGGGAGAAATTGCCATTTGGATACAGAACTGGCTCGAAGGTAGAGGGACAAAGGATGGTGGTGGAGGGTCGCTTTTCAGACCAGAGGGCTGTGACCAGCAGTGTGCCACAAGGATTGGTGCCAGGGCCACTGCTTTTCGTGATTTATATAAATGATTTGCATGTGAACGTACGAGGTATGGTTAGTAAGTTTGCAGATGACAGCAAAATTGGAGGTGTAATGAAGAGCTAAGGGGGTTACCTCAGAGTACAACGGGATCTTGATCAGATGGGTCAACGGGCTGAGTGGCAGATGGAATTTAATTTAGATAAATGTGAAGTGCTGCATTTTGGAAAAGCACATCAGGGCAGGATTTATACTTTAATGATAAAGTCCTGGAGAGTGTTGCTGAACAAAGAAACCTTGGAGTGCTGGTTCATAGTTCCTTGAAAATGAAGTCACAGGCAGACAGGATAGTGAATGCTTGCCTTTATTGGTCAGTGCATTGAGTATAGGAGCTGGGACGTCATGTTGTGGCTGTACATTTGTTCGGCCTCTTTTGGAATATTGCATGCAATTCTGGTCTCCCTGCTATACGAAAGATGTTGTGAAACTTGAAAGGGTTCAGGAAATGATTTACAAGGATGTTACCAGGATTGGAGGGTTTGAGCTATAGGCAGAGGTTGAAAAGGCTGGGGCTATTTTCTCTGGAGTGCTGGATGCTAAGGGGTGACCTTATAGAGGTTTGTAAAATCATGAGGGGCAGAGATAGGGTGAATAGCTAAGGTCCTTTCCCTGGGATGTGGGAGGCCAAAATTAAAGGGCATAGGTTTAAGGTGAGAGGGGAAAGATTTAAAAGGGACCTAAGGGGAACATTTTCCATGCAAAGGGTGGTTTGTGTATGTAATGAGCTGCTAGAAGAAGTGGAGGAGGCTGGCATGATTACAACATTTAAAAAGCATCTGGATGGGTAAGTGAATAAAACGGATTTAGAGGGATATGGGCCAAATGCTGGCAAAATGGAACTAAAACTTATATAGGATGGTCGGCATGGACAAGTTGGACTGAAGGGTCTGCTTCTGTGCTGTATATCTCTATGACTCTTTTTTTTTCTCAGCAATATCCTTTACAGATACTCAACCCCAGTCCAGTGAAGTATCACTCGTATATTAACTCTGGATTTCTTATCAATTGCTGAGGTTGCAAGCTTTTAATTCTCTCTGTTGCTATTCCCCTCCAACACACAAAGTCACAAGCTAATTCACTGAACTCTAAGAAAAAAAACTCAGGGCTTTTCCCAGCACATCACCTTCGACTTCTAAAATAGCATAAACAGACTTCTTTGAAGCTCTGATTGTCTAGAAACTGCAAAACCTAAATCACCCTTCGACTTCTCTCTCAACTGAACCTGCAACATGGCCCCTCTTCATTTTTCCCTTTCTGGGTTGCAAATCTTAAATTAGTAAACACTTTAGCAATTATCTCACAACGTAGCTTCTGTGTACCATATATGAATATGCTGCCACAATGTGCATTCTTTCATGTAAAAGCAGTTCACAGAATTATGATAATGCAGTTGAAGGCCATTCAGTCCATTGCATCTTCAATGGCTGTATTATCTAGTCCGGCTCTATTATCTAGTGCCAATCTCCTGCCATTTCCTCCCTATCACTGCACACCATTACTATTCAAAAAAAAAACCAATTAAAAAAAAAAACCGTCCAATACCATCTAGAATGCCTCAACTGAACCGGTCTCCACCACATTTCCAGGCAGTACACTGCATACCTTACTTGCTATGTGAAAGTTTTTTCTGACATTACGCTTGCTTCATTTATGTATCACTTTAAACCTATGTCCTCCTGTCCTCGCTTCTGCTAACAGTAAGTTCTGGGATCACTTTTATGCAAATGCCAATGAAACACTTCAATTCTTGAAAAAAGTATACCTTATTAATTTCAGGAGTTAAGATTTCTATTTTTCGAAGACGTTGAAAGGCCTCATAGTCTGTTTCAGCAAACAATCGAATAGGTTCTCCTCTTTCACGTAGCCTTCGGATAACCTTGAAAGACAGCAAAATGGTTTAATTTTATCACAGGAATTCTGCGCTAAAAAATAGTTGCATTGCTAAGCCATTCTTTGGACAGCTTCTGAATAAGTGAAATACTATGTTTAAGCAGAATGATGATGATTTCTGTAGGATTTATTCATTAAGAATTTCCTGAAAGATTCCAATATATTATGAAAAGCCAAAGCTGTTTCCTGTTTAAAAATCAAGCACAAGCATGGTGTATTTTTTCTTCTCTGTTGGGACTTCCCCTGAAATAAGTGAAGTAACGCTACTCTCTGGCAGCAGATGTTGATGCACTTGAGCCAATTTTGAAAGAAAATTAATTGTCATAGCACAACTATACCATCTACTGCAATTCCTTCACAAACACCATAAAGTGTGATAATTATACTAAATTTAAAATTTAACGCAGAAAATTCCAATGGCTCAGCATTTGCTAGGTCAGGACATCACACCCTGTGGCCCTATTAGCTTATTCTTATACTCATCCATCCAAAAACCTTCTGTTCTACAAGTTTTCTAAAGTGTAAATTGATTACTGTACAGAGGTCTATAAAGCATCTGGGACCTCGGCAAATGATAAGACCAATGGTTTACACCTTCTTAACAATTAAGGATTGAGAAATAAACAGATGAAGGACTGAGGAGGAGGGTGATTTGAATAGTTGAATAGAAAAGTCAAATCAGGTACACATTAAAAGAAGGAGGAAAAAAAGGAATAAAGTAAAAATAAGACTTTCTAAACAAAATTAGACTTTTAAATGTTTCCAAGAAAAAAATTACAACATGTAGGAATAAGAATACAAACTTCTGATTTTTCACACTCTGGACCAAACAGATTAACTGGCAGTGATTCAATTTTGTGCTGTCAAACAGGTACCTAGATCATTAATTATCAATTTTAACTTTCATTGGTAAGTTTAATGTGCGAGTGAGATGAAAATTCAGTGAAACTCAGAGATTAAACGGAAGATACCACTTGCATAAAACTAATAGCAGAGCAGCACAAATTGTTCCGCAACTTGCAGTGGTTTGTAATTCATGGGATTTCTCTTCCTTGTTACATGTATCTGCCCAATTTGCACATTTATAATGATGTGCAAAAGGCTCAAGTATTTTTTCTTGAGAAACGTTTGGCCCTGTACATCTCTTCTGAAGTAAAAGAAAGTAAACTTTTTGAGAACGATTTTACAGGAGGGCAGAGCACTTGAACAACGTCTTGAAGCCAAATTATTGTGTTTCTCTTTCTGCAGAGATACAGCATGTTCAAGTCACTGGGTGACTATAACTCAATAAAGTTGCTGTAGGAAAGAATGACGAGTTGAAAATTGCCAAAGCATATTTAGTAGCTGCTAGCTTAAAATTGGGTTTCGGAGACCTGAATATAAGTTACTTAGCTGCTTTCTTGCCAGCGTACAACATGGCAGACAGGCAGAAAATTCAAATCAAGAGGGCTTTCATAAAACATAGAATATAGAACAGTATAGCACAATACAGGCCCTTCGGCCCACGATGTTGTGCTGACCTATAATCCTACTACGATCAATCTACCCTGCATACCATACATTTTACTATCCTCCATGTACCTATCCAAGAGTCGTTTAAAAGTCTCTTAAGCATCTGACTCCACTACCACTGCCGGCAGTGCATTCCATGCACCCACCACTCTCTGTGTGAAGAACCTACCTCTGACATCTCCCCTATACCTTCCTCCAATCACCTTAAAACTATGCCTCCTTGTAATAGTCATTTCTGCCCTGGGAAAAAGTCTCTGACTATCCACTCTATCTATGCCTCTCATCATCTTGTAAACCTCTATCAAGTCACCTCTCATCCCTCCTTGCTCTAATGAAAAAAGCCCTGGCTCCCTCAACCTTTCCTCATAAGACCTGCCCTCCAGTCCAGGCAGCATCCAGGTAAATCTTCTCTGCACCCTGTCTAAAGCTTCCACATCTTTCCTGTTATGAGGTGCCAGAACTGAACACAATATTCCAAGTGTGTTCTAACCAGAGTTTTATAGAGCTGCAGCATAACCTCACAGCCCTTAAACTCAATTGCCCTGCCAATGAAAGCCAACACACCATACACCTTCTTTACAACCCTATCAACTTGGATGGCAACTTTGAGGGATCTATGGACGTGGACCCCAAGATCTCTCTGTTCCTCCACACTGCTGAGAATCCTACCATTAACCCTGTATTCTGCATTCAAATTCAACCTTCCAAAATGAATCACTTGACACTTTTCTGGGTTGAATTCCATCTGCCATGTCTTTGCCAAGCTCTGCATCCTGTCAATGTCCTGTTACAACCTACAACAGCCCTCCATGCTGTCCACAACTCCACCAACCTTTGTGTCATCGGCAAACTTACTAACCTACCCTTCCACTTCCTCATCCAAGTCATTTCTAAAGATCACAAAGTGCAGAGGTCCCAGAACAGATCCCTGCAGCACACCACTGGTCACCGAGCTCCAGGCTGAATACTTCCAATCTACTACCACCCTCTGAATTCTATTGGACAGCCAGTTTTGTATCCAGACAGCCAAATTTTCCCTGAATCCCATGCCTCCTTACTTTCTGAATGAGCCTACCATGTGGAACCTTACTGAATGCCTTGCAAAAATCCATATACACCACATCCACTGCTCTACCTTCCTCAATGTGTTTTGTCACATTCTCAAATAATTTAATAAGGCTTGTGAGGCAGACCTGTCCCTCACAAAGCCATGCTGACTATTTCTAATCAAACTGTGCTTTTCCAAATAATCATAAATACTATCTCTCAGAAGCCTCTCCAATAATTTGCCCACCACAGAAGTAAGACTGACCGGTCTGTAATTTCCAGGATTATCTCTATTCCCTTTCTTGAACAAGGGAATGACATTTGCCATCCTCCAATCTTCTGGCACTACTCCAGTGGACAGTGAGGACGCACACATCATTGCCAAAGGGGCAGCATCTCTTCCCTCGCTTCCCGTAGTAACTTTCGGTATATCCCGTCTGGCCCAGGGGACTTATCTATCCTCATGTTTTTCAAAATTTCTAGCACATCCTCCTTCCTAACAACAACCTGTTCGAGCATATCTGCCTGTTTCATGCTTTCCTCCTAAATGTCAAGGTCCCTCTCACTGGTGAATACTGAAGCAAAATTTTCATTAAGGACCTCCCCTACCTCCACTATCCGTGATGGGCCCTACCCTCACTCTGGCCATCATCTGGCCTATAGAAAGCCTTGGGGTTTTCCTTGATCCTACCCGCCAAGGTTTTCTCATACCCCCTTCTAGCTCTCCTAAGTCTATTCTTCAGTTCCTTCCTGGCTACCTTGTAGACCTCTAGAGCCCTGTCCGATCCTTGCTTCTCAACCTTAAGTAAGTTTCCTTCTTCCCCTTGACTAGGTGTTCAACATATCTTGTCATCCAAGGTTCCTTCACCTTACCATCCTTTCCTCGCCTCAGTGGGACAAACCTATCCAATACCTGTAGCAACTGCTCCCTAAACAATCTCCACATTTCTGTCGTGCATTTCCCTGAGAACATCTGATCCCAATTGGTGCTCCGTAGTTCTTGCCTAATAGCATTGTAATTCCCCCTCCCCCAATTAAATACTTTCCCGTACTGCCTGCTCCTATCCCTCTCCATGACTATAGTAAAAGTCAGGGAGTTGTGATCGCTATCACCGAAATGCTCTCCGACCGAGAGATCTGACACCTGACCTGGTTGTTGCCAAGCACCAAATCCAATATAGCCTCCACTCTAGTCGGCCTATCTACATATTGAGTCAGAAATCCTTCCTGGACACACTTGACAAAATCTGCTCCATCCAAACTATTTGCACTTAGGAGGTTCCAGTCTATGTTAGGGAAGTGAAGTCACCCATGACAACAACCCTATTACTTCTGCACCTTTCCAAAATCTGTCTCCCAATCTGTTCCTCAGTGTCTCTGTTGCTACTGGGGGGGTCTATAGAAAGCTCCCAA
>NC_063353.1:46289733-46295630 GCF_021869965.1 Rhincodon typus | reverse complement strand
GAGAAGGGTCTAGGCCCGAAACGTCAACCTTCCTGCTCCTCTGATGCTGCTTGGCCTGCTGTGTTCATCCAGCTCTACACCTTGTTGTCTCAGATTCTCCAGCATCTGCAGTTCCTACTATCTCTGAAACAACATTCATAACCAGAATTTTTCTTTTATACATTGATGTTTTTGTTGTTCTGTCAAGGGCTTAATTTGACAATATAGCAAGGAAAAATACACAGTTATTACCATGGAAATCAAAAGTATCAAATTAATTGCCATAGATTCTGCCTCCAATTCTGACAGGATATTTGAAGTGAAACACTGTGGATTTTGATTAACTATCAAGATTTTGAAAATCTATTGTTCATAATTAATATTGAATTTTGACAGTTTCCAAGATTCAGTGTGATTCAAGACTAAATCCTACCTCTTGCCTGGAAAGGGTCATTGGTAACTTCTCTTCTGCAAGCTCGAGTTCAAGCACCGGGTTTGAAGAATCAGCATCTTCATCATTTGTTTTTGTTTGCACCTGTACATTAACAGTATTTGTCATGACATTTCAGTGCAAGAACTAATCTCTAAGTTACAGCATCACACAATTAACAGATCACATAAATTATAAGTAACTTCATTTCCCATTTGGTGAAACAGTGGGGGAAATCAGCTTTCCCAAACATGTTTAAACCGAAACCACCTAACATCTGCTATTTTTGATTCCTACAAAGACTATATTTTTATGCAGGTAAATCAAAAATTGTAAACTTTGCCTTTTTCTGGAACAGTCACGTCTTATATTATTTGTATTGCATGGTGAATATTATTTTGCTCTTCCGACTATCTTAAAATAGAATTTGTAATTGAGCAACTTAAACATTGTAAGACAGCCACATATTTTAATTTTTTAGGACTCTGAACTGAAATGGAAATTTCACTTAATTTGCATCAAAGATGGACACTCTAAACAATGTGGGAAATCTGAGGAAATCCGCACTTTACTAAAAAGAACAGAGACATAGACTATTTTCTAAATAGGGAAAGACTTCAGAAATATGAAGTACAAAAGGATTTGGGAGTCCGAGTTCTGGATTCTCTTAAGGTTAACATGCAGGCTCAGTTGATGGTTAGGTAGGGAAATGCAATGTTGGCATTCATTTCAAGAGGGCTAGAATACAAGAGGACAGACATAATACTGAGCCTGTATAAGGCTCTGGTCAGACTGCATTTGGATTCTGCTCAGCAGTTTTGGGCCCCATATCTAAGGAAAGATGTACTGGTATTAGAGGGAGTCCAGAGGAGGTTTGCAAGAATATTCCCGGGGATGAAGGGCTTGTCATATGAGGAAGGACTGAGAACTCTGGGTCTGTACTCGGAGTTTAGGAAAATGACGGGGGATCTGATTTACACTTACAGAATATTGAGGGGCTTGGATACAGTGGACGTGGAGAAGATGTTTCCACTAGCAGGAAAGATTAGGACCCAAGGGCACATCCTCAGTGAAGGGACAACCCTTTGGAACTGAGATAAGAAGGAATTTCTTCAGTCACAGTGCGATGAATCTGTGGAACTCATTGCCGTATAGGGCTGTGGAGGCCAAGTCATGGAGTGTATTTAAGACAAGAGATAGATTGGTTCTTGATTGCTAAGGGAATCAAGGGTTACAGGGTGTAGGCAGGAGAATGGGGTTGAGAAACCTATCAACCATGATTGAATGGCAGAGCAGACTCAATGGGCCAAATGGCCTAATTCTGCTCCTGTATCTTATGGCCTTATAACATGACAAAAAGTGTAGTCAAACAACTAGATTTTAGGAGTGTCCTAAAGGAGGAGAAAGAGAGAGGAGAATCCAAAGCCTGGAGTTTACACAGCTGAAGGTACAGTTACCAATGGGGTTGAAGGAAGTGGGAGATACACAAGAAGTCTGACATAAACTACAAATTCCAAATGCTTTGGACATTCCAAAATATCTGACAGCCAATGAATTACAACTAAAGCACATTCTAGAAAAGGCCAACAGGGTTACTGCAAGTCTTTTGATCACAGAATCATATTTTACATTGTACTACTGCCAACTATCAAGCATATGATTTTCATTCAACCCAGTCTCCTGTCTGGATGGATGTTACTATCACTTGCTCAGAGTGTATTTCAAGAACAGCTCAATATCAACATATAATACAGATTGTAGGAGAAAACAATGACAATGTGTCAGATAGGAAAGTTCAAACTAATGAGCTTGAATGTTATATTCTTATTACACTTTAATTAAACCTCTTTAAATAACAGCATTTGATAGAGGTTTGCATTTGAAACACTAGGAAAGTGTGCCCTATCCATGCTTAATTATAATAATATATGAAAGATGACAACTGTTTGAAGTGTTTTACCCTTTAGTCCCATCATTTTCAATGAGCCAACATTTTTACTTTTTCTCAGGAAAATTGAAGTGTTACATAATTCAAACAGATTATGAAAGGCAGCCTTCAACAATGTTCAGATTATGATGATCAAAACATAACCCATATTTGATAAAATATGATAATGTGTAAAAACTGGCCAATGGCTAGTATAATCATAAGGAAGTGCTAGGATAGCTAGATGGAGGAGGGTGAGAGAAAATTAATGTGGAAATTCAACGTGAACACAGACCATTTTTGATAAATGGGATGTTTCTGCACTGTACACTAGTCACCCTTTGCACCTGTCTCTGATGTTCTGGAAAAATTTCCAAACCATTTTCCGCAACAAATTATAGCAAAAAAATGCTGATACATATTTACAATATCCTTGTATTTCATGCTTATTCCATGCTGTTTTTCTTTCAATTCCATGCCTTGATCATCAATACAAAAAGGAATGAGACTTGCAGTAACACCATTAAAGCAAGCAAACAGCTATGTCTGCAATAACCACAGCACTTGGTTTAAACTGTACTTTCTACCATCACTGCATTCCAGATGCAGGCACAAGCTTTCCAATTGCTTTCATGCATGTAAGAGTATCAATGCTACTTTCCATAATTTCTAAGCAATCTATTCTTTTACTGGACTAGCATGAGAACAAAAATGCAAAACACGATACAATGGCTTTATTAAAGATACCTTCTAATTCTGTAGGTAGAAACTTACCAGTGACTAACAGTTTTCTTACTTTTTAGGATCAACAGAAATATCTTAAAATTATGCAATTTAAATTCTTACTAATAAAGTTATTCCATCACAGTATTCTTTATTTGCCATTTTAAAAAAAATTGTATTCTACAAATATAAAATTTAAAACCTGCCAATACTACTCTATAAACCAAACACACGACTGGAAAAAGGTGATTCTCTTGTCAATTATTTTTCTCTTAACTGAGTGACATAAATGCCTGTCCTTTCTGTGACGCACGCTTGTTTTCTAACCTGATTTCCCACACAGTCATAATGTGACAGCGCGCTGCCTCATTCAGTACACAGCTTTTAAAGGAATGATTTAAGCCAACTTTACATAATAACAAACATTGTACTTTTCAATGAGAAACTATACAGTATTTCATCTTAAATTAGTCATAGTTAAATAAATGACAAGTACAACAATTATTCAAGCCAATTATGAAAATTACTTCATTTGATGACTGAAAGGACATTTTATTAATCTTATTTGACCGAACAAATCTAATAAAACAATGCCAAATATTAAAAGCCAAGGCACAGGCTCACTACTTGCATACTATTTGCTGTCATGCAGTCAGCTACATAGGTTGCTTAACAGCCCAAAACAAAAAGATAAAGTTTGTTTTTGAACCCATACCTTTGGTGTTGGCTCTTCAGTTACAACCTATTGATACAAGTTTCACAGGAAAGGTTTGTTGTTAAACTCTCACAGTCAAATCTCACTGGTGAAATGCATTTGGTTGCAACACTTTTAGCATAGTATCATCTGTTGATTCACCTCTCGTAACCTCAAACTAAAATAAGTACCTTGTAGCCACATCTTTCCAAATACACCTCTTCTTCCTTCTTGGCAAGTTCACTACGTTTGAAGAATTTTTTTGATTCCTGAAAAATTACAAAAGTGAGTTTCTCCATATCTTGTTCACATTGTGAAAGAAATATTGTGTTGTGAACATCTTTATGCATGAGTAAAGTGGGAATCTAAACAATACTTTTTCAGATTCTTATCACACCGTAGCCAAAGGTATTGGAATGGGAGTGGAGAACTATAAAGAGCCGATCATAAGAATACGTGTCCCATTTGTAGAAAGGAGTTACACCATTGATTGTATAAAATTCAGATGCAGGATGTCAAAATGACCATGTTAGCTCCATTTCAACAAACTGCTTCAACAAACTAAGAAAATGCAAGGTTCACACGTGCCCAATGATCATGTTATGCCTGCTACCACTAATCACAACGCTTTTTCCATTCCTGTGGACTTACACAGTGGATAGACAATATCACGGTGCTGAAAGCTCCACTTTCATGTCATCATGTTGTATTCCAAGAGGAAAGGAAGGAATTAGACTCTATGCAACTGTTGCAACTGGACAGACTCAAACCTATGAATGATGATGCTTCCTCACTCAAAATCCTGCCGAAAAGATTCAAGCTGCTCCCACATCAACACATTACATTCCAGGATTAGGATCTACAGAACACCGCATATATCTTATAATTAAGAGACTGTGAGTGCCACATTTAAAATCAAATATTTATAAAATAAAACATTCAGAGAAACTCCAGCAAGACACAAAGTCAAGCCAAAGAACCAAACTAAAAGACAAGGAAACATACTCCTGTAGGATAGCAAGAACTGCAGATGCTGGAGTCATAGACAACAGTGTGGAGATTCAGAAATTCTGAAGAAGGGTCCTGATCCGAAACATCAACTTTCCTGCTCCTCTGATGCTGCCTGGCCTGCTGTGTTCCTCCAGCTCCACACTGTGTTGTCTCATACATGTTTGCATC
Source organism: Rhincodon typus (assembly GCF_021869965.1). Classification (NCBI taxonomy): domain Eukaryota; kingdom Metazoa; phylum Chordata; class Chondrichthyes; order Orectolobiformes; family Rhincodontidae; genus Rhincodon; species Rhincodon typus. Next base: position 46,290,698 of record NC_063353.1, on the reverse strand, counting down.
TTCAGGAGAAGAGGAAAAGAGAATAGCAAACTCAACATTTAAAGCTTGCAATCTTCCTTATATTTGCCCAAAAGCCTCTCTCCAAACATCACATATGTTGGTGGCAGAAATGGGGCTTAAGTTGGTAAATACAAGTACTGCTATCCTTCTCCCACGACTGATTCATACACAAATCCTCTCCATCACTGTGATGATCCACTGCTACCTGAATAACATTTACAGTCTCTGCCTCTGCTGTGGAAACCATCATACATATGTAATCACAAGAAAAATGTATTTGGAGACACAATAATATGACAGAAACACACAGCATTAGTCAAATGGGAGACAATGCTAAGATTATGAAGGGAATAGATAAAGTGGAGGCAGGGAGGTTGTTTCCGCTAGCAGGTGAAACTAGGACTAGAGGGCATCGCCTCAAAATAAAGGGAAGCAGATGTAGGACTGAGGTCAGAAGGAACTTCTTCACCCAAAGGGTTGTGAATCTGTGGAATTCCCTGCCCTGTGAAGCAGTTGAAGCTACCTCGCTGAATGTTTTTAAGGCAAGGCTAGATAAATTTTTGAACAGTAAAGGAATTAAGAGTTATGGTGAGTGGGTGGGTAAGTGGAGCTGAGTCTTAAAGATCAGCCATGATCTTATTAAATGGCGGGGCAGGCTCAAGGGGCCAGATGGCCTACTCCTGCTCCTAGTTCTTATGTTCTTATTACAACCCAAATGACATAGCACAAGATCATCACCTTACAATAAGAAATCAGCATTGATGACTGACGTAAAGAAGAAAAGATTAGCTCAGAATTGTTAACCTTGGGAATTCCCTACCCCAGACAGTTATTGATACTTGGTCTGAATTTAATCAAGACTGTGATTTGATAGGAAATTAGGGGAGGGGAGGCGGTGAGGGAAGGCAAAGCTCAATTCTCCTCCCACCAACCACACATACCAGCATCCCGCGCACTGCCCCCCC
>NC_063353.1:46264233-46289233 GCF_021869965.1 Rhincodon typus | reverse complement strand
AAATTCCAGCAGAAAGAGTACTCAAGTGTTTTGCTGTAGCAGGGAGGGATGTAAGACAGCTTCAAAATCCCAGCATCTGCTGAAAGCTAAGCTAAAACCCTGGTTCTGTGGGAACTCGACTCCACCCATTCACACTGTTTCTACTGTTCCAACCTTTTAAAAAAAAACTCCAAGGCCTCTCAAGCTGTTTATTGGCTTGGAACAGTCTGCTCTACACCTCTATCTCAACCTCTCTTCATAGAAGGAAACTAGAACAAAACACATCTCTTAAAGCCATTGTACCGTCACAGCTTAAATGCATATATAGATCTTACAGATATTTCCCACAAGAGTCTTAGGAAGACTTGGAAACCTTAGAAATTAAGTATTTTCTGGTTCAAACGTGAATCAGAAGTATTTACTTACACGTAGTATTCATTTAAATACAACCAAGCACAGCTAAAAGTGTCACTTAGATTTCCATTGCATCAATACTTTGAGTCATGATTTTTTTTCTTAAGGAAAATATAACTACTTTCAAATGCATTGTACATAAAATTCATTTTTCTAACTATTACATTTTGGTTACATTGATATTGTACTGAATTCTGAAGTAAAAAATATACTGCAACTTGTGGCGTGAAAAGGAACATTAAGTACATAAATTTGCAGCAAATTCCGACTCTAGATTGATGCATTTTAAGGTTCAAAAAGTCAAAACTTTCTTCTGTGAAATTTTTGAATGTTCAACCTGTCAAAATGACAACTTCTAACGGATAACATTAAAAATTTATGCTTCCCCCCTACAAGATGAGATTTTTTAGAATATGCAAATTTGACAAAATAAAAGTTTCTTCTATTGGTTTCAAGCTAAATTGGAGAATAATACCATATTTTGAGTTACCAAAAATGAATAAGTTTCAGGATCCACTGAAAATGCCCAACACCCACCGTAAAAAAAAAAAATTGGGTAGTCGTACTTAAAAATACTCATGTCAGAGTGGCATTACACAAGGGTGTGTTCATAAATGCTAAATGCTGTGCTTTCCATCTCAAAGATAATGACTGAAAGATGAGCTCAACAAAGATTTGTGCTTCAAAAAACAGTTCAGAAAAAAACAATTAGTACATTGACAGAACAAGGTATTAAGCTTTATAAAATGTTGTTTATTATGAATGAATTTGAACAAATTATGTCTGCAACTTAAAATTGCTACAAAAAAGTTTAGAGACATTTTTCAGCGCATGTAAAGCAACACTATTTATTGAGTGCAACCAAACTGTAGTCACTTGTATTTGAAGATATTTTATCTAAAATGTGTGGGAATGAGCTGGGCTTCTATTTTAACACCTCAGATACATTTTTTTAAAAAATATAACGACTGTAAATTCCCGTGGGAAGAAAGAAATACCCGATATTTTGTCCATTTGTAATATCCAATTATTACAATGCATTGGAGAAACCTGTTACCTGCCTTTTCAGGGCTAATTTTTATTCTTTAGTGAGGACTTGAACATTGATTGCGGATAATGCAAGATTTTGACAATTTTGACACTTACAATTTTTTTTTAGTGCCATATTGTCCAGCATCTTGTGTCAACTGGATTGTAACCTTTAGGTGACTGGAAAAGTTCACTATTGGCTGGGTTTAATGAATTGCACAGACTGTTAACAGAGTGGAAAAGAAAGCAAGTGCATACTGTTAAATTGTAGCTCCACAGTTATCAGTTCCAACCCATTTCAGTTTACAGTCAATCCCTCATAAACTTGGGATGAAATTTACTAGAAACTTTAAATGAAAAATCCCTGAACAACAAACACAAGCATTTGTCTTGAACAACGCAAAAATACCCATAACCTTTGATCCATTAAACATCTCAACCATTTTTCCGTTAGAATAATTGTAGATACAAAGATTAAACTTACATGATGAACTCATTCGGTTGGCAGACTGTTGTGGCCACACCTCCTAAAATGATCCATGGGTTTAATACCGTTTGTCCACCAGTTACTGATGTACCTGCCTCATCTGCTGCATCTTTAAAACCCTGTATTATTAGTGGCATTACTTTGTCCCGCTCCTGTATGTAAAACACAATTAGACTTTAAAATTACCTTTAAAAGCCAGTTTCAGCTGTTAAACATTTTTTAATAACCTGTTATACAAGTCAGGATATAAATTTTATGTTGCATACCGAACCACTCCACTTTTGTTTTAAACTGCTTGGGTTGCAAGGAACATACAAAAGGCCAATATCAATTATCTATAATTAGCAATTGTTTTAAAGAGGTCTAATCAAAACTGTTTTCTATTTCTTGTTTATTAAGTCATTAGAGACTGATATATGGCTGGGTTAAATGCAGACCTCCTGCCAATTACCCAATCATACAAAATAGCCCCAACCTCTCAAAAGCAGATCTAATGCTTGGCCTGGCAGGAGCCAATATGAAGGCACTGGTTCCTGATAACCCAATCTATTTGACTGAGATAACTTAGATCTATTTCTTATACATTATGTTATTCTACTTGATTCCACAAATCCAAGGATTTGAAAAAGGCTGTTATTTGCAGCATTAAGTTGCTGACTGGTCAATCCAGAGTCAGAACACCTTGATCGGTAAATAAAGATAACAAGGTGTAGAGCTGGATGAACACAGCAGGCCAAGCAGCATCAGAGGAGCAGGAAGGCTGACGTTTCGGGCCTAGACCCTTCTTCAGAAAAAATGGTAAATATCCAAGTTTAAGAAAACAACCCAAAAGGAACACTGACGTATACATTTATATTTAATTTACAAGGGCCCAGGGATAGGCATACAAGTGGTTCAACACTCCAACTGATCAAATTGAATTGTTTCACATTTCACTTGAGGCACCCACATGGTCTCTAAATGAGTTTGCTGATTGTGACTGCAAAGTACCAACATTGGTCTGCATCTAACAATTAAAACCTAGCTTCAAATTGCCCAAATCCAATTCAGATAGCAGCCTTTTCATTTGTGGTCAGAAGAGATTTGAACTGGGCTCAAACCTGGCGTAAAAAGGGTAACAAAGTCAGCATGAGCATGGCTTACACTATTGACATTCGGTAATCTACATTCAAATTATTATTGCTTTCATGCTGACTTACCACAATCCAGATAATACAGAAATGCACGTAGATGCAGTCCATACTCTCTGCAATTAGCAACTGCATTCGTCTGGAATACTTGCTAGACAGATACCAGCAGGGGACCACAGGGAAAGATAAACTATTAACAGATAAAACTAATAACTCCCCAAGGCTGCAAACACACAAATCAATGGTAAAATCTTAATATGAGATATACTTATCAATATAAACTTCCATGCCAGAACTGACTTGAGGCCTGCAATGCACTCTTTGTAGAGTGATAAAAAATTTCCTTCTAAGTATTGACAGTGTACAGTTTTATAGGGTAGGGTTCATGTGGTTGTTTTTCTTTGTAAAAGCATTACACCTTGGTCTAGATATTCAGGTTCTGGCTGAGAGTGAGGATGGACTGTTTCAACACTTCTGGCAAATTTACCCTGGAACATGTATTCAGATACATATGTACAAGAGTGGCCGCCACAGATTCGCTCTCATTGAGAAGAACCCACCTCTGCTCATTATGCGGTCATACAACCATAAATTAACCCTAGAAACCTAGAACACCAGACAATCACAAAGTTCTATATTCTTCTAGAAATGATTATGGACAAAAACTGTACAATTATATATTTTGAAAGTTTTATTTAAAAAGAAAAATCACTAAACTGCTTTACCAACTTAGCCAGCAGTCTTTACTTCTCAGTTACATATAAAATACTCACCAGCACAGCACTAATGTCAAAATACGCATGTATTGTGAATTGACAGTTGCAGCCTGAAGACAGTAATTCTGGTCTCATCTGCATTCTAAGATAAATGTTATGTTGTTCTGGAACCTGAGAAGACCATTCTAACTGTACCCAGCAAAACACTGATTAAAAGAAGCAAGAATTATCAATCGCTCACAGTTAGCAATTGCTATCTTGGACTCATATCTTTCTTTAAAGCTAAAAAGAAAGAAGTGGTGAATGGCAAGTGTCTTTTCCATAGGGTGGGGATTTCAAGACTATGGGGCATATTTCTGAGGTGAGAGGAGGAAGATTTAAAAAAAAGACACGAGGGGCAACTTTTTGCACAGAAAGGAAGTGATGAACGTGGGTACAAGTTACACTATTTAAGACATCTGGATAAGTACACGAATAAGAAATGTTGAGAGAGATATGGACCAAGCGCAGGTAAGTGGGACTAGTTTAATTTGGGATTATGGCTGGCATGGACTGGTTGGACTGAAGGGGCTGTTTCCATGCTGTATGACTCAATGACTCTAAGTGTATGAATATGAAATGCTGCTCACGTGTTTGCTTCACAGATGCCGTGTACTCCTAGTGCTTTTGTTCACAACTTACCACCTGTAGTTCTTTTTCTTTTCATTTCTACTATTACATTGGTTAATTGATCATTATCTTTAAAGAAAGATTAAACTCTGGAAACTTCAATATACTACTAGCATTATTTAGATGCCCTTGGTAATACTCTAGCTTACCTTATCTGTCATTTTATTGCTGACTCCAAGCAGCATCAACATATTGTCACATTCTGTGACACCCATGGCATAAAGATCACTTAGAACATTGGCACAAGCAATACGACCCTGTTAAAATTGAAGGGAGGAGTGAAAACAAAGGTCAGAACACAGACGATAAATAATATGAAATCAAAGTGATTCTTCAAAAGGAAAACCCCAATACACAAACAGATACTTTATCTGGAGATTACAGATCAAAAGTTATAAATTCTAGCAAAGTCTAGAGATTGTGGATCCCAAATAAAATTCATGTAAATATAAATTTACTAACTTGCTTTAAGTTAATGGTGTTCTATTACACAGAATGAGGAGACAATACTACAGAGGAGACTACATTCACAGGTGGTGTTCAGATAGCAATTCTCAAACCACAACTGCACTGTAAAATGCCAGTAAAGTCACAAAACAGGGCATGAATAGCACTGCCTGTAGGTGCTAAGGTCATAATGGTTCATAACTTTTAAACCATGCGGTCATTCCAGGCTGCTGCAGACAATATCTTGCAGGTTACTGCACAGTGTATAGTAGGAAAGTGATTGCGGCTCTTCACACAAAAGAAACACACAAGTCACAGCATGGTGCAAAAGAATGGTTCGTTTTGGCTAAATGGTAGTTTCAGCCTGCACTATAAATTTCCCTAGGGTCCAAAGTGCCACTGAGCCACGATATCGTGTTCTCGCCATCTCTCTCAATAAAGACAACACTCCATAAATGTGCATTTTGTTTGCAAGCGTAAGTATTATAGCAAACATGTTTCATGCCCCTGGCATCAGCTTCTTTCATCTCTACTTCAACCAATCAGGTCAAAGGTTGGCTACTTGCTGATATGGTTCACAAGTTCTGCCAGGCACCAGAGTACTGATGCTGAATAATGCCTACAAGAAGAAAATTTGTACTCAAGCAATGTTTTTGCTATCACAGAACTTCAGAAGGTGGTCTGCATTATACCTCCAACTCTGTTTCCAGACTTCTGATAGTGTCCATCACATTGTAACTTTACTGAGGGATAAGCCCAATCTAACTTCTGAGCAGCAAGAAGTGAAGAGCAGGAGCAGTATTAACCACCACAGATCAATATTTTTGTCATTTATTAAATAATTTCAGCATTCATTACAAGTTAAGTTTTTTTCAGTTACAACAAGTTGTGCAATTTTAGAAACATATTTTACATGCATGCCGGTATTAATATAATTGTACTGGATTCAGGAGAAATAAGTCACGAGATGATTTTCATGCACATTAATCCATTATAAGGGGGAAATCAGATGACTATAAAATCTGTGAGACAATCAGCCATGCAAGGAGGAAATGAGCTCTTCTCATAAAAGGTTAGTTGCATAGTTTGCTAACAAGATACCCATAATGAAAGGCATGAGCTAATACAGGTCAACTGGTCTTCATTTTTAGGTAAAACAACTGGTCATTACAATTTATTGAAAGATTATGATTCTGAATCTATTCTGACGCAAAGGGCTGAATCTTACATTTTAGGCTGTGCCAATTTAGTCATGTTTCATGGAGGCTGTCTGCGCGATTCAGCGAGTTTCCTCACATAATTGCCTGAAACCCGGCTCTTCAGCGTTCCATCCTGCCCTAGGCATGCCTAACGTCCGATACTAGCTTGATTTTACCATTTGCTGTAGCTGAAAAGCATTTTCCCTCACTGCCAACACTTCACCTTCCTAACCCTGAATAGCTTCTGTATTGACTATTCAGTCATACAAAGGGCTTCACCAGTTTCCCCCACCAGCATTAACAGCTGTGCCACCCACTTTCACCTCACTCAATCCTTTCCTCGCTCTCATTCCAGGAGAAAACAGTGCATGATAAAGCAGAAAAGGCAAGATGTGTATGTGGTGGGCTGTCCGACATTTGGCCCTTCATCTCCTATGAAGGAAGGAACCTGATTGCCCAGGTGGCCAACTGACAATGCACAAGCACCTGGACTGATATTGGAGTCTGCCCTTGAAATACTGTGCTGGGACCCCTGACTGAAGGCTATCTCCCTCGACTTGATGGAGGACTGCTGCAAACTATGATCAGGTCAATGCCCTGAAGTGTGCTCAGAAATGGTACTATTGGATGTCCAAATTGATGGTCTGGAGAAGAATGCTGGAGTTGCCAGGGCAGCATGGTGGATCAGTGGTTAGTGCTGCTGCCCCACAATGCCAGGGACCCGAGTACAATTCCAACCTTGGGTGAATATCTGTGTGGAGTTTGCATGTTCTACCCATGTCTGCATGGGTTTCCTCCAGATGCTCTGATTTCCTTCCACAATTCAAAGATGTGCAGGTTTGGTGGATTGGCTATGCTAAATTGCCCTGTAGTGACCAGGGATGTGCAGGTTAGGTTGAATAGCCACAGCAAATGTGGGTTATGGGGGATGGGGTGGCAGGGCTGGGTCTGGGTGGAATGCTCTTCAGAGTATCAATGTGGATTCAATGAACCAAAATGGCCTCTGTCCATGCTGTAGAGATTCTTACCCACTTTGACTTTAATATTGGGAATTTTCAGCATCCAATTCCCTTGTGGATGGTGGAAGGATAGGAAGCCTCATGTTAATGAGGCAAGATGTATCATTAATGAGGCTGATAAGCTGTACTTTCCCTGTAAAGGCATCTCACTGCTGCCTAGAGGGAACCTTATCTCGATGTCCAGAACTTTGATGGAAAATGCAGCTAGTTGCTCCCAAAAATGAGGAATATCTAAATGGACTTCTCACACAATTCTCCCAGATTTCTCGCCATTGACCACATCATCCAATTCCCTGTCAGATTCCGTTCAAAGATTCTGCCTGATCATTTTCTAAATTACTCTAAAACAACAGAACTATGGAAAGCCTTACCACAGTGCGCCTGGATTTCGCAGACATATTTAATAAAGTTCTACATGAAAACCTACTGATTAAGTTCCAAGCTTGTGGGACCTAGGATAAACATTAGCAATGCTGACAGAAACAGCAGGCCAATAGGTATTTCTTAAAAGAAAGATGTCAGAGTCAGGGGAGGTGACTGTGGATCTGTGCTTCAAAATTACAATGCTGGATTCAAATTAGGAGATCAAACCTGCATGCATTTTTCAAAAGCTACTAAACTAGAGGGGGCACAGAATTTAAGGAGCTCCGAAATAGCAAACTGAAAAATGTTCGTGACAAGTGCAAAGCACTGTACAAAATAGAAAAGTGAGACAAATACACCATGAACTTTGCTGAAATAGCTAAATTGAAAAGAAATCTGGGAGCTTCAGAATACATATTATAGGATGCTTATGTAAGGTTTAGGAAACAAGGATCGGAAAAGGCTCTAGCGGGATACAAGTTAGCCAGGAAAGAGCTGAAGAAAGGGCTTAGGAGAGCTATAAGGGGGCACGAGAAAACCTTGGCAGATAGGATCAAGGAAAACTCCAAGGCTTTTTACACGTACGTGAGAAATAAGAGAATGACCAGAGTAAGGGTAGGGTCGATCAAGGATTGTAAAGGGAATTTGTGCACGCAGCCTAAAGAGATAGGAGAGGTCCTCAATGAATAATTTTCTTCAGTATTCACAACTGAGAGGGACCTAGTTGTAGGGGAGGACAGTGTGAAACAGGCTGGTAGGCTAGAGGAGGTGAACGTTAGTAAGGAAGATGTACGAGGAATTTTGAGGAACTTGAAGACAGATAAATCCCCCGGGCCTGATGGGATTTATCCAAGGATTCTATAGGAAGCGAAGGAAGAGATTGCAGGGCCTTTGGCGATGATCTTTTCGTCCTCACTGTCCATGGGTATAGTGCCGGAAGATTGGAGAGTGGCAAACGTCATTCCCTTGTTCAAAAAAGGGAATAGGGATAACTCTGGAAATTACAGGCCAGTTAGTCTTACTTCAGTGGTGGGCAAATTATTGGAAAGGGCTCGGAGAGATAGGATTTATGATCATTTGGATAGGCACAGTTTGATTCATGATAGTCAGCATGGATTTGTGAAGGGTAGATCATGCCTCACAAACCTTATTGAATTCTTTGACGAGGTGACCAAACACGTGGATGAAGGTAGAGCAGTGGATGTGGCATACATGGATTTAAGTAACACGTTTGATAAAGTTCCCCATGGTAGGCTCATGCAGAAAGTAAGGAGGCATGGGATAGGGGGAAATGTGGCAGATTGGATTCAGAATTGGCTGACCCTTAGAAGACAAAGGGGGATAGTAGACAGAAAATATTCGACATGGTGCTCAGTTACGAGTGGTGTACCACAAGGATCTGTTCTGGGTCCTCTTCTATTTCTGATTTTTGTAAATGACTTGGATATAGGAGTGGAAGGGTGGATTAGTAAGGTCTCGGACGATACAAAGGTGGGTCGAGTTGTGGATAGTGTGGAGGGCTGTTCTAGGTTACAAAAGGGACATTGATAGGATGCAGAGCTGGGCTGAGAAGTGGCAGATGGACTTTAACCCTGAAAAGTGTGAAGTGATTCATTTTGGAAGGACAAACTTGAAAGCGGAATAACGGAAAGATTTTTGGCAGTGTGGAAGAGCAGAGGGATCTTGGAGTTCGTGTCCACAGTTCCCTGAAAGCTGCCACCGAGGTGGATAAAGTTGTTAAGAAGGCGTATGGTGCTTTAGCTTTCATTAATAGAGGGATCGAGTTCAAGGGCCGTGAAGTTATGCTCCAGCTATACAAAAGCCTGGTTCGGCCACATCTGGAGTATTGTGTCCAGTTCCGGTTGCGTCATTACAGGAAAGATGTGGAAGCGTTGGAAAAGGTGCAGAGGAGATTTACCAGGGTGTTGCCTGGAATGGAGGGAAGGTCTTACGAGGAAAGGTTGAGCGCGCTAGGGTTTTTCTCTTTAGAATGACGAAGGATGAGAGGTGACTTGATAGAGGTGTACAAAATGATCAGAGGTATAGACAGAGTGAACAGCCAGAGACTTTTTCCTAGGGTGGAGGTAGCTATTACGAGGGAGCATAGTTTTAAAGTGAGTGGCGGTAGATATAGGGGAGACGTCAGAGGTAGGTTCTTTACTCAGAGTGTGGTAGGGGCGTGGAATGCATTGCCGGAGAGGGTAGTGGAGTCGGCCTCATTAGGGGATTTAAGCGGCTATTAGATAGGCATATGGATGATAATATAAGGTAGGGGTGGAGGTTAGATAGACCTTAGGTTTAGGGTAAAAGTTCGGCACAACATTGTGGGCCGAAAGGCCTGTACTGTGCTGTACTGTTCTATGTTCTATATTCAACCAACACAACGATCCCAAAGCCAGTAGAATGCTGAAGTATATAAGCAAAGCAAAAAAGCCCAGGTAAAATCAGAGATAGCAAGAACTGCAGATCCTAGAGTCAGAGATAACACAGTATGGAGCTGAAGGAACACAGAAGGTCAGGCAGCATCACAGGAACAGGAAAGTTGACATTTCGGATCAGTACCCTTCTTCAGAAATGGGGAGGGGAATGGGAGCTGGGAAATAAACAGAGAGAGGAGGGGTGGGGCTGGGGAAGGTGGGTGGGATGGTGATAGGTGAGCACAAGTAGGGAGTGGTGGGGATAGGTCAGTGGGAGGGGTGGGTCCAACAGGTGGGAGAGAAGATGGGCAGGTTGTGTCAGGTCAAGGAGGCGAGGTTGAGAGGGAGGGTTGGGCATGGGATAAGGCCAGGGGTGGGGAGATTTTAAAACTGGTGAATTCCATGTTTAGGCTATCAGGCTGTAGGGTCCTGAGGCGGAATACAAGGTGTTGCTCCTCCAGTTTGCGTGTGGTGTCATTGTGGCAATGCCACACACTGTTGTCCCAGGTAAAATCAAATTGTGTGCCCAGTTTTGTCAGTTGTAAAAAGACACTGTACTGGAAAACAGTGGAAAAAAGAACTTTAGACAATAATTTCAAAGTCAGAAGTGTCAGTTATGAGAAAGAATAAAAATCGTATGATCACATATTAGAGTCAAATCTGAGTGAAGACTTTTGGGAACTTCCTCTGGAGTTAATAATGTATTGAGTCAATCGATAATTTATTTTAATGTAAATACAGCCCAATAAAATCATAAAAGATGAACAAAATCAAATGGTTTCACTTGACCCCAGTGTTTTAAAATTTTTTTTACAAATAACTCAAAAGTTTTCAGCCACTGGCAACACATTCCGAGTCACAATAATATAATTTTGCGCTTAGTGAAATTTTACACCAGAAAGTCCAAATATTATCATCAAACTTACTTCATCAGTATCTTAAAATTAATTTTAAGAAAACTGTAGGTGGCTAACAATATTGTCACATTCCTTAATTAACATATTTGTTAACCTATATTATTTTAGCCAACGTATCTTTAACGTAGGAATTCAAACAAATTTTTGATTCTTAAAAGGTAAATTAGGCCAAGGGTACTGCAAAATTTTTTGGTCAAACTTAGACCGGTATTTATCATAAAACGTTGGTTTTAATGAATAAATCCATCTTACAGATACTCAGTTCAACAACATTCAGGAAAAAAAGCAGTTTGTTTGATGATACCCATCCATCACCTTAAATATTCGCTTCTTTCATCAAGAAGAACTATTGAATGTCTGAAGTGCTTAGCACCTATAAAATGCACTTCAATGGTCATAGTGGTTCCTTCTACAGCACCTATCAAAACTGTGACTTCTACCACTACAAGGACAAACAGCAGCACCCCCAGGTCACACACCATCTTGATTTAAATAATTGCCAGTTGTTGTGGTTGGGTCAAAATGCTTGAACTGCCTAGCTAAAGGCACTTTGGTGGGGGTACATTCACTACAAGGCCTGATACAATTCAAAGTGGTGGCTTCCCACCACACTTTCTCAAAGGCAATTAGGGATGGGTAATTGCTGTTGGCTATGAAGTGGTGGCCACATCCTCTGACTAAAATAAAATCTAATGGATCTCCCGTGGCACTGTTATCAGATTGGATTTTTGAGGACAGTAGAGATTTTTAGCTCCTAAAATAAAATTCTTACAATTAACTTCACATAATAAAAACACTAAAAAAAATTATGTTCCTCTAGTTATACCCTTACTGCTTCCGTTCTGACAAAGTAGAAAGTCGAGAAACGTTGCCCATGTCAAAAATGGAAGCAACAGTAATACATAATTGATCTATAATATACTTGTGAAAGCATAGATAGGGATTTGTCCCAGAATACAAGATACATCAGTTTAAGCAACTCTTCAGAATTCACCAAATTAGGCAAGAATTTTTTTTTCAGGGGGCTGGGGGTGGAAAATAAATCAACCTTCAAGAGACCAACTAATGTACAGCAGATGTTCTAATTGTATGTAAGCCTTAATCACCAAATGAAGGTCAAAACTCAAACAGATGACCAAAACAACATGTTGAGCTGTCACAGATAAAATGACTTGTTACATAAAATACAGAGTACTTGACAGTTGCAGTTAAACTTGATACATTTGATTACAAGGAACACAGGTTATAAATATTGCTTTTAAAATATAAAATGTATTCATAGTTCACAGAACCATCAACATAGTAATAATCAGAGATTAAAGTAGAAGAACAAAATATGCAGATGGGTTTTAAATTTCAATACTTTTTGACATACCAAATTTTCTATCATGTGCATAAAACAGTGAATCAGTAGACTTGGATAGTAAATGCTTGTATTTTGTCTAATTAGTGTGACTCATTATGTACAATATATTAAAAATTTCTCACCATCATGTAAGGATCATCAACAATGGGATAAAAATAATCTGTTGTTTGAACTAGAGAAAGTCCACCATGTCTTAAGGGAATAACACATGTATCCATTCCAATACCTGCAAAATTAACAAAGATTATTGGAATTAACAAAAACATCTCAAACCACTAGAACACAGTAATTGCTTTATGAAGTAAACATAAGCACTGGTAGGTGGAAATTAAGCTATATCACAACTGCTTGAAGTTACAAATGAAACATTGCACCAATGGATTATTTATGTTATTCATGCAGACAAATGAGAGGCAATTTGCATTCAAAATGTTGCGCACAGGAAAATAACTGGTTGATTTATGCTGCTGGTCCTGGTAATATAAAGAACACTGAACTAGCACAAAAAACAATGTATTTGTTTTATTTAATTACTAATAACATTGTGAAATTAAACGTAAGTTAAAATCACACATCCTTTAGGATGGGATGTAGTTGGGAATTTATTTAAAATGTATAGTTCAGATCTTTTTTCCATCAAGACTCATGTGCAACTGGTATATATAAGGACAGCACTAGATATGGTAACTCAATAGTAAAATTCACCACATTGTTTTATGAATAAAAGGTTTTCAATATTCAACAGAAGAAATGTCACAAAGCACCAGGCTGCTGCAAAATGCCAATGATTTAATATCAAAAAGAGTAAGCATTTTTCTTGGTAAATTATTGGTCGTCATTATCACTGGTGCAAAGTAAACCACAAGAATTGGAATATTCAGGACAAAGAGAGTAACCTATAAATCAAATAAAAAATTTGATTAAAATGGATAGGAATAGGACCTGGACATTCTCCCATTCTTCAGCCAAGAAACTAGTCAATTAGGAGTGGGCAAACTGTAATATACATGAATGAAAAATAATGCAAGCCTATAAACCATTTTAAATAATACTTTGATGTTTTAAATTTGATACCTATACATTACCAGTCAAACTACTGACTTCAAAACAATCCCTTAGTAAGATAATTTTTAGACAAAAGAAGTTTTTATTCAAATGAAAGCTAAAATGATTCCTTTTCATTTAATCAAGATTTCGAAGGTAGTCTATTACTATCTTGTTTACTGGACATGCTATAATTAGTGAAACAGGGCAGTAGCAGAGTGCAGGACACAGACTGGTCAAAAGAACCATCACATCAGATAAAATGTTGTACATATTAAGGTAAATTATATTCTTCTACTTGCACTGGAAGTAAATCAGAAGGTGCACTAACTAGGTTGATTGCTAGTGTGAAAGGGTTATCTTATGAAGGAAAGCTAACCAGATTGGACCTACATTCACAGCTGAGGAGAATGAAATATACAACCTATTGAAACATGCAAGACAAAAGGTGCACTACACAGTGAATGAAGAAGAGTGCTTCCTCTCATGAGGGAATGCAGGACTACAGAACTTAGTTTAAAAATAAAACAGATCTCTGATGTAATACAGGAATGAGGAGAAATTTCTCCTCTCAGTCTCAGAAGTTGGTTTCACTTTGGAATTCGCTTCTGTGGAGAAGGGAATGGAGGCTTGCAAATTGAATATGTTCAAAGCTGAGTTACATAGATTCTGAGAGTCACGAGTTATGGGGAGGGCAGGGAAGCAATGGAATTAAAGCCATGATCCCATCAAATTGCAGAAATTGCAAACTGAAGAAATCTGAAGGGTCCCAACCTGAAATGTCAGCTTTCCTGCTCCTCTGATGCTGCCTGGCCTGCTGTGTTCGTCCTGCTCCACATTGTGTTATGTCAATCCAATTTTTTTTGTGACAGTTATTTTAGAACAGACACCCTATTAAAGGATAGTTAGGGCAAGCATAACCTCGAATTATATGACTTCAATAACTATCTATTCATACACGCATTCCAAGTATTTACACAGGATATGATAGACACCTGGACCTAGAATTTCCTAGAGAATTATAGTAACATTAAATGTTATAGTAACGTTCGTATATTAATCATGGTACATCTAAGTTGGAAGCACTTTTTATGGTGCAGAAGTCTCAGGAAATTATACGTCACATCATAATTTTTTATGCGCCACTCTGCCATCAAAACTGTTAATAATAGGTCAATGGTAATTGTTAATTTGCTTGACTAACGCTACTACAATTACTATTGTCACTTAGAGCTCACAGAGTCATGTCACAGGGCTTGACATTTAGTCTAATCACAAGAATCTCATGTTCATGCAAAAAGCGCAGTTTTCTTTAAAGCTGGGAATCTTTCTTTTAAAAGAAACTTTTTCTGGTGACAATGTTAAATGCACAATGTGTGACTGCATTTGCAGACACCGTTATTGCGAATTATTTTCAAGTATTTGCAAAGTCTGGGAAATCAAAGTCCAACTGTTCCCATTCTAAAGAATAAACTTGAAAGCTAACAATAACACGAACATATGAAATAGCGTCCTCCTTGGGGCTGCTCTGCCAGTCAGTAAGATCATGATTGATCTGCTTGCATTTCAAATTCCAAATTCCCACCTATCTCTGACAGCCTGTTGTTACCTAACGAGAATCTACCTACTTTTGTCTTAAAAGCAAAGACCCTGCCTCCCTTGCCTTCTGAGGCAGAATTACAAAGCTGTAAAGCTCAGAAAAACATTCTAAATGATCCCCAATTTTTAAGCAGTGCCCTCTTGGGTCTGGACTGACCCACAAGAGCGAAGATCCTGTCCATTTCCATCTTATCAAGGCCATTCAGAATTTTATACTCAATTAAGTCAACTCTCATTCTTCAAAATGCCAGTAGAAACAACAACACCCTGTTCAACCTATCCTCGTAAAGCAACGTTCTCACTCCAGATATCAATCTTTCAAACCTCTGAACTGTCTCCAACATATTTACATCCTTCCTGGTATGAAGAGACCAAAACCAAACATGGTATTAGAGACGGAGTCTCACCAATGCTCTGTACACTTGAAGCATTACATCCTTGCTTTTATGTTCACGTCTTCTTGTAAGAAAGAATAGCATTCCATTAGTCTTCTTGATTCCATTAGTCTTCAGGCCCAATGGGTTGAATTGCCTACTCCTGATCCCAGCTTCTATGCTTGATTCTGTGCTATTCCTGCATTATTTTTGTGACTTGCACACTGGACCACCAAAACCCCCTCTACACCTCAGAATTCCACAGTCATTCTCCATTTAAGTAATAATCTGTATTTTATTCTTCCTGCCAAAATGAACAACTTCACAAGTTTATGAGTTAGCAGTTAGTCATTTCAACAGTTACTGGTGTAATTTTTTAACATTTTCTTTACCATGATTCAAAGCACTATAACCAATTTCACAAAATTAAATAAGTTTCCACACACACAGTTCTGAGGAAGGGTCACCAGACCTGAAACATTAACTCTGTTGTTTCCTTCACAGGTGCTGCCAGACCTACTGAGCTTTTCCAAAGCAACTTTGCTTTTGTTCCTGATTTACAGCATCCGCAATTCTTTCAGTTTTTAAATAAGTTTCCAGTTCACTGACATTCATTAATCTTCTGGTCTCCAGATAGTTGGGGTCCCTGGAAGTAATGATGCACTGTCTCGGTGGGAACTGTCCAGTAAGTTTGAACTTCCAAGGGGCAATTTTCCGACTCCACAGGACCCTCCTAAAAAGTCACAAGTTACCAACTCTGGGGTAGAGGTCAGAGACTTTGAACAGTTCCAAATATACCAATCTCAACAGTTATTCAGAAAACGTTTGACAGAAAAATCCAAGAATAACTCTCTTGGGTAGTTGAAGACTCATCTCCCAATCCTGCATGTTTCTGTATGCAGTTGATTCACTTACAATATTAGAATCTGCAGCTGCACGTTAAGATTTCTTTGCAAACCTTAAGCTCCATCCTACTATTTCACTTTTGAATTGGAACAGCCTGGCAAACTTTTTTTTTAAACTTGATGTACTAAATGAGGAATCCCTTAATGAGTTCTCTATAATTCTCCACTGCAAGCCCACTTACACTGGTCAATATATGTATTGGGATTCTTACAGGTCCATACTCAGTAGCTAATTTATAATGAACCCGTTCAGATGTTGTCAGCATCTCTGCAGGTGGGACCTGACCCTAGGCCTTTTGACTCAGGTAGAGTCACTATCACAACAGCCCTCAGACTATGTAATATAAGTTTGGCCTTAATAGGACTCATCAACAGGGCCTGAGTCAGAGATATACACCACGGAAGGAGACCCTTTTGTCCAAGCTGACCAGATATCCCATATAAATCTAGTTCCATTTGCCAGCATTTGGCCCGTATCCCTCTAAACCCTTCCTATTCATATACCCATCCAGATGCCTTTTAAAAGTAGTAATCCTATCAGCCTCCACCCGCTTCCTCTGGCAGTTCATTCCATTCATGCACCACTCTCTGCTTGAAAATGAATCTTTCTCCTCCAACCTTAGACCTATGCCTCCTGGTTTTGGACTCCACCACCACAGGAAAAAAGACCTTGGCTATTAACCTATCCACAACCCTCATGATTTTATAAACCTCTAAGGTCACTCCTCAGCCTCCTACGCTCCAGACAAAATAGCACAAGTCTATTCAGCCTCTCCCTATAGCTCAAACCCTCCAACCCTGGCAACATCCTCATAAATCTTTTCTGAACCCTTTCTAGTTTCACAACATCCTCCCTATAGCAGGGAGACCAGAAATGCACGCAATAATCCAAAAGTAGCCAAACCAATGCCCTACACAGCTGCAACATGACCTCCCAACTTGTTTACTCAATGCAATGACCAATAAAGGCAAGCATACCAAATGCCTCCCTCACCGTCCTGTCAGCCTGCGACTCCACTTTCAAGGAAATATGAACCAGCACTCCAAGGTCTCTTTGTTCAGCAACACTCCCCAGGACCTTACCATTAAGTGGATAAGTCCTGCCCTGATTTGCCTTTCCAAAATGCAGTACCTCAAATTATCTAAATTAAACTTTATCTGCCACTCCTCGGACCACTGGCCCATCTGATCGAGATCCGTTGAACTCCGAGGTAACCCCCTTAGTTGTCCACTACACTCCAATTTTGCTGTCGTCTGCAAACTTACTAACCATACCTCCTCTATCTACATCCAAATCATTTATATAAATTACAAAAAGCAGTGGACCCAGCACCGATCCTTGTGGCACACCGCTGGTCACAGGCCTCCAGTCTGAAAAGCAACCCTTCACCACCATCCTCTCTCTTCTACCTTTGAGCCAGTTCTGTACCCAAATACCTAGTTCTCCTCTATTCTGTGTGATCTAACATTGCTAACCAGTCTACCATGAGGAACCTTGTCAAATGCTTAACTGAAGTCCACGCAGATCACATCCACTGCTCTGCCCTCATCAATTGTCTTTGTTACTTCTTCGAAAAATTCAATCAAGTTAGTGAAACCCAATTTCTCACACACAGAGCCATGTTGGCTATCCCTAATCAGTCTTTGCCTTTCCAAATACATGTAAATCCTGTCCCTCAGGATTCCCTCCAACAATTTGCCTACCACTGATGGTCAGGCTCACCTGTCTGTAGTTCCCTGGTTTTTCCTTACCACCTTTCTTAAATAGTGGCACCACATTAGCCAACCTTCAGTCTTCCAGCACCTCACCTGTGGCCATCGATGAGTCATTAATATCAAATCTATTCTGAAGACAATGCATTTCTTTCAGATCAGAGTTGAGTATTCAGCCTGCAAACTCAAACAGGTCTATAGCCACTGCATTTCCTCCTAAAAAGTAGACAGAGAGTCTACCTTAAATTAAGGCAAGGTGTCTCAAAACTGACCAACAGATGAAGCCAGCTGTTTCACTCTACAATTATGCAATGACTGGTATTCTCCAGATGCTATCTAGCCAAAAAAGTCATTCTGTCTACCACAGAAACTAGTAACGTGGTATACTGCCAGAGCATCTTGGTTGTTTGCAACATGCAGACTTACTGTTTCCAACCAACCAGTCAGTGCTCGCAAAACCCAGAAAACACAACCCATTATCAAATAGGATTCCACGATTAAGCAGTGCTTAACGATTCTGAATATGCCTAGAATTACACGAATAACCAATTTAAAATTTAAACCAAAAGAACTGCGGGTGCTGTAAATCAGGAACAAAAACAGAAGTTGCTGGGAAAGCTCAGCAGGTCTAGCAGCATCTGTGAAAGGAGAAAGTCAGAGTTAACATTTCAGGTCCAATGACCCTTTCTCAGAACTGAGTTCTGAGGAAGGGTCACTGGACCCGAAATGTTAACTCTGATTTTCTTCTTCACAGATGCTGCCAGGCCTGCTGAGCTTTCCCAGCGACTTCAATTTAAAATTTAAGTTGGGCTCACAACATGGCTTACAAGTTGCATATAATTTATAAGCAGATCTCAGTTCTCTGCTGGCAGAAGGATTTGGTCCAGGGCATTACATCTTTTCAATTGGGTGACTTTGCTTCTGGGTTTACAGCCTATGGCACATTTCAACCACAGTGGACGCGCCTTCTTTGAATTCAAACAGAAAGGTTTGGTGTGACTGTTCATGGGCACATTCTCTATGACAGCACCTTGACCAGAGTCCACTTTGTCAACCAACCAGCACTGAGCTTCTCAAGTCATGTAAATTGTTGCTGTCTTTCAAAGCTGGTATTCTTTACAACAGTACTGATGACAGCAAGATGAAAAGGTTGGTCTGCATATCTGCATTACCAAGCAACTATAAAGAAGCGTTCTTGAGAGAATGTGGCTTTACTATGCATGTAGTTGTGAATTGCTCAGTTCCAAAACGCTTGGCTTTGATACCGTCGAAGGTAGAAACATATATCTATCCCACAGCACTCATTTTTTGCACAGTTAACTTTCTGGTTCCCACTAATACAAAATACTAGTTACTCTGAATTCAAGGAAATAATTCTCTGAATTTGGTTCAAGATAAAAATTATTTTGATGCTCATCAGCGTTAAATAGTCTGTTCAAGAATCCAAAACTTGACTGAGCTACATGCTGATGTAGCTCATCTCTGGTGAATAACAAACACTACAAATGGCCATATCCGGCAGAAAAAAAAATACCTAGAGCATTTTTTGAAATACAATTTGGCTCCATTAGTAAAGCAGGAATACTGCTCACAAAGCAGTATTGCACTTTTCACACATTTTTGCCCTATAACTGGATAATTTTAAAAGGTACATTATACGCTTTTTTAGCAAGTCAAGAAATTATTTAAGTTAGTTAGTTCATAATAACACAACATGTGTAGGCATGAAAAGCACAAAGCTACAGTTTATTCAACATTCAAAAGAAACCCAGAGGATAACAGGCACTCACCACTGGATAATGTTAATAAGAATTCCAAACTATGTCATTTTGTCAATACTTTGCATGGAATCAGTCAATTTCCAAAAGGAATCCATTATAATAAATGGAAAACATGAGTTAGAAAAGTTTCCTTTAATGATTAAAATAAATCACATCACAAATCTAAAGACTTGGAATGAAGAATCAACTAAACAGGATCAAAGTGAAGCAAAAAGTGGCTCGAGCATTGTTAATATTTGAACTTCAGCAATTAAAATCAGTACAATAAAATGAAAGGTACGTCAGTCCCACAGATGAGCTTTCTAAAGGACAGATTCCAAGAACTCACCAACTGAGCAAAATGGGCTATCAATAATGCTTAAGAAAACAAAAGCTCCAAGAATGATAGATCACAATTAATAAATCATTACCATTTAACAGAATTGGTTTCCTTTACCGAAGACATTCAGTAGAAAAAATATTGTAATCCAGATAAAATGATAATTTTAAGGCAAAGTAGCAACATCTAGCACCTAAAAGCCATTCATTTTTAAAAAAAATTAATTGACACTGCTAATGAAAACTGTGTAATTTCTTCAGTCCTCTGATTACATGTAATCTCAGAGGTCAGGAACAATGTGCATTATTTTACATCCCTTCCTGTAGGGAAAGAGTCAAAACGTGCCTTACAGCAACATAAGCAGAGTTTGAAACAGAACCATACAAGGAGCAAATAATATCAAGTCAGATAGCAAGAGCTTCTTTCAATAAATAAAAAGAAAGAGAAAGAGAGAGAAGCCAAAGTGAACACAGGCCCCTTAGAGAATGAGGCTGGAGAAACAGTAATGGAGAATCAGGATATGGCAGAATAGTTGGATAAATACTTTCCATCGGTCTTCACAGTAGAATACACCAATAGCATTTCAAAATTATTAAATAATGAAGGGGCAACAGAGGAAAGGAAATAAATAGAGGATAAAAGGTGCTGGAGAAAACAAATGAAGCTAAAGACTGGTAAGTCCCTTGGACCTGATGGAATGCAATCTAGGAATACTGAAGGAATTATTTATAAAGACACTGGATGCACTAATAGTAATCTTCCAAGAATCCGAGATTCTGCAAAGTGCCAGAGGATTGGAAAATTGACAATGGAACACCTTAATTTATTAAGGGAATAAAAAAAAAAGGGCCATACATTAGGCAACTTTGATAAATTAGAAGTGTATGGTGTTTGAGATTGTATGAGCAAGGATAGAGGTTTTGCTAACTAACAGAAGTCAGAGTGTTGGATTAAGGGGGTGGGGGTAGGGACAGGGGCAGGGGTGGAGGTGAGGCATTCCCAGGATGGCAGCCCACATGCAGAAGTACCACCGGGATAAGTGCTGGGGCCACACTTACTTACAATACATATTAACAAATTAGAGAGGATGGTGACTTATGAAGGCCACGTTTGTGGATGACACAAAAATAGTGCGGGAAGACAAATGCTGAGGATGACACAAACAAACAGTCTGCAGAGAGATATAGACAGGTTAAGCAAGTGGGCAAAAGCTTGGCAGATGGATGAAAATATGAAGTTATGCATGTTGACAGGAAGAATACAGGGACTGAATAATAATTAAATGGAGAAATACTGCAGAAAGCCAGAGGGTTTTGGGAGTCCTCAAGCATGAATCATGAAAAGCTAGCATCCAAGTTAAACAGATTATAGGGAAGACAAATTGGATGTTGGCCTTTATTTCTAAGGGAATGGAGTATGAAAGTAATCAGGCTTTGCTAAAACTTTACAAAGCACTACACAGACTCCAGTTGGAATATAATGAACGGTTTTGTGTCCTTTATCCAAGGAAGGATATACTGGCATTGGAGACAATCCTGAAAAGGTTCTCTAAGTTGATACCGGGTATGGAGGGGCTCTCTTATGAGAGGCGAGTAGGTTGGGTCTGTTTTAATTGTAATTTGAAGAATGAAACAAGCAAAATTCTTAGGGAACTTGATAAGGTAGATGCAGAAAGGTTGTTTTACTACGAGAAAGTCTAGGAGTATAAGGCATAATCTCAGGATAAGGAGTCTCTCATTTAAGACAGAGATGAGGAGAAATTTGTTTTCTCAGGGTAGTGAATCTGCGAAATTCTTTAC
The DNA here is from genome assembly GCF_021869965.1 of Rhincodon typus. NCBI lineage: Eukaryota > Metazoa > Chordata > Chondrichthyes > Orectolobiformes > Rhincodontidae > Rhincodon > Rhincodon typus. The sequence continues at coordinate 46,267,547 of NC_063353.1, read as the reverse complement.
CACAGAGAAAACTGTTGAGGTTGGGTTGTCAAAGCCGAGATGGACAGATTTTATATCAGTGAGGGTATCAAGGATTAAAGGGAAAATGCAGGACAGTGGAGCGGAGGATTACCAAATCATTATCTCACTGAATGGCAGAGCAGACTCATTTGGTTCAATGGCCTACTTCTGTTCCTACATCTTATGGTCTTGTTTGAGAACAGGCGACCAAAGGTTTGGTGAAACAGATAGATTTTAAGGGATAAGTTAAAAGGGGAGAGATAGAAATGCAGAGCTATCAAGGGTAGGTCAATTAACAGATCAGAATTAGAGGGGGATAGGGTTGTGGTAATGGGATGGTTGCAAGGCTGGAAAAAGTTAAAGAGATAAGGAGGGGCCACGAGAGGTTTAAAGACAAAGGATAATAATTTTAACATTTCAAAATCTAGATGTTCCCAGAAAGTGAACCAGTGTAAGTCAACAACCAGAACAGTTATGGGTGAACTGGACTTTGTGTGAATACAGAGATGCACAGAACAGCTTTAGATGTGTTTTTAATTTATAAAAAGCACTGAAATAAAGTCCAGAAGCAAAAAGGCATGTACATGAAGCTCAGAAGCTGATCTGAAGCAGAGACAGACGTGGAGATGGGCAATCTTGGCAATTAGAAGCTTGTCACAAAGTGAAACAGGACATTAAGGGTGCAAACCATCTGGTTCAACCCACAACAGTGCATAAAGGAAAAAAAATGGAATTTCTGGTGTGCAAGTAAGTTACTGACACTAAACTAATTACCATTCTGCTCAGTACTAAGTTACTGATAAACAAGGCTAAAAGTAAAAAAAGCTATTTATTGTTCTGTAGTATTTTCCATTAAAATGATAGCAAAGGTTTGCGTCCTCTCACATCTGCAACGCAACACAGAAATCCATTATTTCAAGAACAGTTGGGTCTCTCTAATAACTGAACAGAAGTTGTGAGAGATTCTGACTTAGAATCCCACGAAAGCAGTGGTTGTTACAAAGGTGTCTAAAGCAGCCCGTTTGTGGTGCCGCATCCACAAATGCTCAACTTGATCACCGATACTCTGTACATACTACCGTACAATCTACAAAATGCACTGCACAAATTCGCCAAAACTCTTTAGACAGCACGTTCCAAATTCATAACCACTTTGATCTAGAAGGAAAAGGTCAACAGGAATGTGGGAACACCACCTGCAAGCTCCCCTCCAAGCCACTGACCATCCCGCAAGACCCACGTGCATGAGTAACTAAAATAAAAATGCTGGTATTGCTCTGCAGGTCAGGTAGGAACTGTGAAGAGGAAAACAGAATTAACTTTTCAAGTCCATTCTAATCAAAGTTCACGGACCGGTTAACTCTGTTTGTCTCTTCATATATGCTGCCTGACCTGCTGAATACTTCCAGCATTTTCTATTTTCTTTCACTCAAATCTAGTTTGCAAATATGCATGAAAATGCTAATCTAGCTTAATCTATTTGTAACTAAACTAAAGAAAATTTCTTTCCAGGTAGAATGGTACTAGATGCATACCAGCAAGTTGTCTTCACAATATTGAAGTAGATTCAATTTACAGAATGTCCTGAATTTACCACATTATGCGGCCCTTTCAAAGGATAACTTAGGAAATTACAGATGCCCAATCACAATTGTCACATGTACCACTTTCAAAGTGTCCTGGCCATTAGAAAAATAAATCTACATCCTTAAAGTTCAGAACTAAATTTTCAATACAGCCCAGATCCAGAGAAAAGTAATCAAAAGTAGAGAACAATCTTTCCAAATGACCAACATGAAAAAAAAGTATTTTTAACCAAATAAAAATGTTATGCAGCCCTAAAAAAAGGGCAGTGTCAATGGCAACCCATTCCAAATACACTTGGTATCTACAGTCTAATGAATAATGTACAGCTTCAATAAAAAAAGGCTTTGCACTCATTTATTGATATATGTTTGGTTCCGCCTTATAATTTATTTTGTGGCTGCAAGTGTAAGCAAACACTTTCAAGCTACGAAATGGAAATCATAAATTAACTTCCATTTTCTATACACATGCTGACATTTGACTTCACACATCACTACAAAGACGGATGAAGCTGCTTTAAATGATTACTACAAAATATTTTCCTTCCTTTCTATGCCTCCCCCATCTATTTCTGAAGGCATCAACTTGTGTGAAAGTTATACTTCCATTTGAAGTGGTAGCTCCAGAACTATGTCCATTTAGCAATTCGTTATGCAAGGTTGCATAAAGAAAGCGAGACAGAATATGAGAAACAGGCATGAAAAAAATGGGCAAAAAGGTGACTCAAAAAAAACAGAAAGCATGAAAAGGGAGAAGTCATAATAACTAGATTATCTGCTTACCAATTTAAATTTTGTTAATATTTATAATGGTCACTATCAGTTATTAAATTTTTTAGTGCATTGTGTCCTATTGTCAAAACAGAAAGTCAGACTAAATACTTCAAGATACAGTCATCTTACAGGATCAGCTATACTTAGTCCAAATACATATAGATCTGGGGATTACAGGTGTTAGAGCTAATAGCAAAAATTATTCGATGTCATAAATTCCTCTTGATTTGGAGGATATTCAAAACATATTTCAATGTTATTGCTAACAAAAAATCATTAAAAGAAAGTGAACTCTGACAAAATTGAAGAACATATTTTCGGACTTTTGGTTTCAACAAAAACATAAATCTCCACTTTGAAAATACTTCATCTGAATGGACTCTAACAGACTGATTTCTGGGATGGCAGGACTGACATATGAAGAAAGACTGGATTGGTTAGGACTATATTCAGTGGAATTGTAGAAGAATGAAGAGGGTTCTAATTGAAACTGGTTAAATTAAGGTTAGGACCACATAGGGTAAATGCAGGAAAGAAATTCCTGATGACCAGGGAGGCCAGAACCAGGTGTCACAGTCTAAGGGTACAAAGTAGGTCATTTAGGACTGAGATGAGGAGAGACTTCTTCATCCAGACAGTGGTGAACCTGTGGAATTCTCTACCACAGAAAGCATTTGAGGCCAAAATATTAGAGATAGTAGGAACTGCAGATGCTGGAGAATCCAAGACAACAAGGTGCAGGGCTGAATGAACACAGCAGGCCTGATGAAGGGTCTAGGCCCGAAACGTCAGCCTTTCTGCTCCTATGATGCTGCTTGGCCGGCTGTGTTCATCCAGCCCTGCACCTTGTTGGCTCGAGGCCAAAATATTGAATGTTTTCAAGATAGATAGAGTTCTTGTGGCTAAAAAGATCAAAAGGGGATGTGGCAAAAGCGGGAACATGGTAGTGAATTG
>NC_063353.1:46250666-46263733 GCF_021869965.1 Rhincodon typus | reverse complement strand
CTGTTTTAAAAATTACAGGTTGCCCTTATAGGACAGGGTTAGGGGGAAATGTTTCTGTCACAGAGTTGTGTGACTTTGGAACACTGTCTCAGAAGATGGTGGAGGTGGGTCATTGAATATTTTTAAGTCAGAGGGAGATAGATTCTCATTAGACTGGGGGTCAAATATTATTTTGGGAGGTGGGAATGTGGAGTTCAAAATGCAACAGATCAGCCATGATCATCACAAATGGTGGAGCAGGTTTGAGGGGCCAAATTTTCTTCTTCTTCTCCTAATTCAAACATGTATGGTTTTTCATCTGTTTGCTTAAGCTAAGCTTGATGGCCAGGACCTGAGAAATAACTTTGATCTCCCATTTATTTCTCTGATCGGAGGTTAGGCAGTGCTATCAGAAGAGATTGACTAGCAAGGATTGTAAATTATGCTAGTTGGTTGTCTAACAATTAACCCGTAACTATCACCCGTGAAAGTTGTGTAAAGTTGAGGCACAAAGCATAAGTCAGGAGTGTGATGGAACACTCCCCATTTGTCTGGATAAGTTCAGCTCCAACTACGCTCAAAAAACTTGACACTATTCAGGACAAAGCAGCCAACTTGATTGGCACCACATCCAACACCTTAACATCCACTCCCTCCACCATCAATGCACAGTAACAGCAGTGTACAAGATGCTCTGCAACTACCCAACAAAGCTCGTTGGTCAGCATCTTCCAAATCTGTGACCTTTAACAGCTAGAAAGGCAAGGGCAGCAGACTAACACACTTGCTGCATGTTGCCCTCCTAATTGTATACCATCCTGACTTGGAAATATATCATTGTGTTCCTTCATGTGTTGCTCAGTCAAAATCATAGCATCCCTACACTGTGGATAGAGGCCATTCAGCCCATTGAGTCTGCACCAACCTGTCAAAAAGCATCTCACCCAGTCCCCTATCCTATCCCTGTAACTCTGCATTTACCATGACTAACTCACCTAGCCTGCACACCAGGGGACAATTTAGCATAGTCAATCCACCCAGCCTGCACATCTCTGGACTGTGGGAGGAAACCCACACAGACATGGGGAGAATGTGCAAACTCCACACAGATGGTTACCTGAGGCTGGAACTGAACCCAGGTCCTTGATGCTGTGAGGTAGTAGTGCTAACTACTGTGCCATCTGGGATCCTGGATTGACTCCCTCCCTAGTGGTGATGTGGATTTTCCTGCACTCTAAGGACTACAATGATTCAAGAAGGCAGCTCACCACCACCTTCTCACGGGCACTGCCTTAGGTATGGACAATAAATGCTGGCCCAGAAAGTGATAGTCAAATCCCATGAACAAACATTTAAAATAAGTCTTGTGCTTTAAGTTCAGAAGCAAGGGGAAGTGATGGCCTAGTGGTATTATCACTGGACTGTTAATCCACAGACCTGGGTAACGTCTGGGGGACCCAGGTTTGAATCCTGCCGTGGCAGATGGTGAATTTGAATTCAATTAAAAATCTGGAATTAAGGACCTAATGATGACCATTGTCAGTTGTTAAAAACCCAACTGGTTCACCACTGCCCTTTTAGGGAACCAAACAGCCATTTTTACCTGGTTTGGCCTCCATGTGACTCCAGACCCACAGCAATGTGATTGAGCCTTAACGATTAAGGATGGGCAATAAATACTGGTCTAGTCAGTGATGCTCTCATCCCATGAATGAATAAAAATAAGCTAGCTCCTATGACAGAGCTTAACCCACTAGCTGAGATGAGCACGTCTAAAATATACCTGGGCAGGATTGATGACTGGGTCACACTAGAATTGGCACAGGAGGATTGTCCTTGTTACTGGCTACTAGTATTCTTACAACTTATTGGCTACTGGTAACACTGAAGCTATTGTTGAAGCTGGGCTCTTTCTATCAGCACAGGCAGCAGTGAGTTCTGTGCCAGTAATTTTCTTGGATTGTAGCTGATTGTATTTCAGTCTCCTGAACATACTTGGTGATTTTGACGTCTTTTCCCTGAGCTAATGGGTTTTGAATTAGCTCCATGCCAGTGGGTGAGTTTGTGCACTTCATATCAGGTTGTCCCAAATTCTACAGGTCCAGTTTCTCCGTGCCCCACTCCAGAGATTCTCAAACATGGTGTTGGGTTTCCATCTGTTAGATACGTGGCTGACCACAAAATACTTAACTGTTGTCCAATTTCTGGATTCTGATTCAAATTAACATGCTCAACACAGGCCAAAGACTATTAACTGTGTCCTTCAAAATTGGATTATGTAATGCCTCTCTTGTATTGAATTAAATTCAGTCTGCAGAAGAGACATTATTAAAGTTTTGATCCATGACAAACAGAACAGTTTTGAAATTGTGAAATTACATATCGAATTGCAACCTTCAATTTCCATGCAGCATTATTACATGCATCATTGCATTTTGTTGGAACAGGTTGGTGTCTTTAGGATTTTGTTGTAAAATTTCTCCCCTCTTTTCTCAAAGTTCGCTTAAACCCGTGGGTAGGGAATCAGACAGGCTCTGGGATGGGCTTGGGATTGTTCAGTTTTCTTCCATACGATGCAGAAACTGGGAAAATTGAAGCCTCCAATTGCATGTGTAATTCCATAATTTGAAAACTGTATTGTCTGTCATAGATCGATAGTTTAGTTTAATAATGTCTCTTCTCCAGACTGAATTTAATTCAATATAAGATAGATATCACACAGTCCATTTCGAAGGCCTTTAGTCTGTATTGAGCATGTCACCGTCAAGAACTCTCTGCAACAAAATCATGAGAATGCAATCAATAGTTGATCTTTAAAGGAAGGATGGCACTTTTATTCCAACAAGAAAAAACAACATGAAGATCTGTACAATGGACAAGTTTAGTTTCTCTTTTGCGAGTCACCTTAGCACCTGCTTAAATGGTTAAAAGAAGCTATATTAAAATTAACTTCCAGAGTTGTTTCCAGTTAGGTATTTTTCATGGGAAGTTACTGTCCTTTTCCTCTTGCTAAGCTCTCCTTGGGCCATGCAGCTGAGATTGAACCTGGTTCTTTTGGCTCTGAGTTTCTGCTATGTGCCCTTATCCACTACACACAATCACAGTCTCAATATAAAGTAGCTAAAGTTACAGACGGTGTTAAATTATGGGGACATGAGGAGTTCATTGGACCATTGGTGCTTCGATCAAAACATCCTTGCTTGGATTTGCACCTCAGCTAGAGGCTCAGTCTGGACAAGCATACAGACCGTGCTTTAGAAGCGACAATCTATGTTTGAATCTTGATAAAATTTAACAGCAACAAAGATAAAGAAGTGTTCATTGATTCTTTTTTCCTCTCTCTAACAATACCTTGGTACCTTGGGAAGCATTTCTATATTACATCTACTGAGTAATGCAAGCTTTTGTGACAAATATCTAAGCAATATGAGGCGACAATAAGCAAAGCAAATCATGTGCTGGACTTTTTAAGAAAAAGTTATTCTTGGAATGTGGACATCATTGGCTGGGTCAGCATTTATTGCCCATCCTTAATTGCTGTGGATTTAGAATCACATGTAAGCCAGGCCAGGTAAAGATGGTAGTTTCCTTCCCTAAAAGACATCAGTGAAACAGTTGTGCTTTACCCCAAAAATTGACAATGCTTTTATGGTCAACATTTGGTTCTTAGTTCCAGACTTTTATTACATTCAAATTCCACCATTTGCCATAGTGGGATTTGAACCCAGATCGTCAGGACATTACATGTGTCTCTGAGTTAATAGTCTAGCAATAAAACACACTTAACACCGTAAGAAATGGGAACAGGAGTAAGCCATTCGGCCCTTCAACCTTCTCTGTCATTTGATAGGATCATGGCTAATCCGACACTCCTCGCGTTCACTTTCCTGCCCGTTCCCTATAACTCTTGACCCCCTACAGATCAAGAATCTATGAACCACTAGGCCATCATTTCCCTGTTACCAAAACAATTGAGTTGAGATCCCCAGAGGTCATTGATACTGTGGAGTCCTGGATCAATCTGTGCAGAGAGCAGAGCTTCTTGGAATGCCTGGGTTGAAGGTCTGCTCTACAAACAATTAATAATCACAGGATCCCCCTCATTTAAATCATAATACCACATAATATGCATCATCTGAAAGTTGTGTGTCTTGAGACTGACTGTCTTTATACTGCCTTTTAAGAAAAAGGGTTTTATTTACAGGCAGAGGAGTTTTCTTACTGTTCTCGATGTACCTCCAGATATATTCCCTTCCCTGGTGAGATAGCCAGCCAGTAGTGATGACACCCCAGTCCTGCCCCCAGCTATCTGGAAAGGCTGGTCTTGTTCACTAAGCCCACATTATTTATTTTGTGCAGCACCCTCGGGAAGTCACTAGGGACCTGCGGAACTGTGCATAGTTCACCACACCACACTATGCACTAGAGCAGTGCATAGGAAAGTATTAAGGCTTATCATGGCCTCATTATAGAACAAAAAGAGTCCATTCTGCCCATCATATCTGTGCTGGCTTTACTCAAGTGCAACTCCAATCCCATTCCACTGCCTTTTCCCATAGCCCTGGGATCAGTTGCTCTTCTAATAATTCTCCAATTATAAGTATTATAACTGTGCAATAATTCAAAGTTATAATTATTGATCAAATCTACCTCTACCACATTCTTTAGACACTGTATTCCAGACCCTAACCATTTCTTATACTAGATAAATGTTCCCCATTAAAAATAGCTAGAATGCATTGTTTAAAAAATCGTACTGAAGTATTCAACAATAATACTCAGCCTGAAATGTTATTTCAATAATTCCGCAGAACAGACAGCTGTAAAGGACAAGATTAAATTGAAAGGCTCACTTGAGAAATGCAATGTAATAATAGAATGAATAACATCTGAGGGAACAGCTATGGGGAACAATTTTAATAAGCGAGGGCAGTTCAATCTTAAAAAGAGATATCTTGGAGGGCCCTGTCTGGAGATATATTCAACAACCAAAGAGAAAATCTGAAAAATTGTTTACGGACATATGATGTGAGCTAGCAAAGTGGGCACTGGTTCAGAGTCTGTAATGTACAAATTTAGGACAGATGTCAGGAAGTATTCCTTAGACCAGAGGGTTATTGACAGCTGGAACTGTTTGAGAGTAAACATGGCTAAAACAAGGACCTTGGAGTTGTTTCAGAAACCACTGTTTGTGAGAGGACAACAGGAGTGAGGTTAGAATCTTAGAATTATACAGTACAGAAGGGGCCCTTTGGCCCATCAAGTCTGTATTGTCAAAAATATACTACCACGTTCACTAGCCTCACTTTCCTGCAACGAGCCAGTTGCCTGGGTTGATCGAACTGAATGGCTTTTCTCATCGCAATCTTCAAATGGTGGCAAATGATTGGAGAGAGGAAAAATTGGACTGATTTGCATTTTGAAGGTGATCTAAGATGAACTACACTTTCTAATCTTAATTTGATGAATATGTAAGTTTCATAAAAGTTCTGCTGATTTCAGTGATTCTGTCAGTTTTTGAATGTTTTGCTAAGCCACATTAAGTCACAAACAAAAACAGAAAAACTCAGCAGGTCTGGCAGCATTTGTAGAGAGAAATCAGAGTTAATGTTTCAGGTTGAGTGATCCTTCCTCAGTACTATGATAACAAGGTGTAGAGCTGGATGAAAACAGCAAGCCAAGCAGCATCATAGGAGCAGGAAGGCTGACGTTTCGCGCCTAGACTCTGATGAAGGGTCTAGGTCTGAAATGCCAGCCTTCCTGCTCCTATGATGCTGCTTGGCCTGCTGTGTTCATCCAGCGCTACACCTTGTTATCTCAGATTTCCCAGCATCTGCAGTTCCTGCTACGCCTTCCTCAGTGCTGATGGGTGGACTTTAAATCACAGCCTGTTTGCTTTGAGGCCATGGAAAAAGGTGAATTAACCTGCAAGGGGACACACTTAATCCTTTTGAAGACTGCCTCTGGATCTGAAATGCTTCTTGCTAACGTTTATCGCAGTGAGTGGTATGGTTGCTGGGGCCTTGCAATGAATAGGAGCATTATGAAAGAGGAATGCTGCTTGTAATATAATGAGATTCACGTGAATTCATTCAAATCACAGCGAGGTGAAATGATCACATGAATCTGAATCCACAGGAGAGAAGACACCAGTCTAGAGTGAAGATATGAAGGAGGAGGTGTTAGACATTGCACTAGAGTGTGGTATTGGATAACCCACACTGCCCAGGCATAAATGAAGAAGTGTTACAGTACATGAGGAGTTGAAGAGCTGTACTTAATGATAAGGAGCAAGCAACCTCAGGGGCTTTGTATATGTCAACATTCACAGTCCAAGATACTTCATGTTAAGATCTCAATGTGCATTTCTAAAGCACAAGATGAAGAGTTTTCTATCAGAGAAACATTTGACATTGAAAGGCATTAATATAAAGACTTCTTTAGTTTTTGGAAACATTCACTGGGGGAAATTTGGGAGATCAGTCAAGGAACTATTCTGAAAGACTCAGCATTGTCCGTTTCTGCATTGCAATGTAACGACCTTTATAGAATTTCTGAAGTAAAACAGTATCTCTTCAGCTGCCTGGGCTCAAAGCTTTGGAATTCCCTTCCTTCACCTCACCACCTCTACCCAGGCAGTGCATTCCAGACCTCCAAAACTCTGGGTGGAAACATTTTTCTTCCGATCTCCTCTAAGCCTCCTGTCTTTCACTTGAACATTGTGCCCCTTTGTCCTTGACCCTTGGGCTAAGGGGAGCAGCTGCTTCCTGACCACCCATGCCCCACGGAATCTTCCACACCTCAACCAGGCTGCCCCGTCAGCCTTCTCTGTTCCGAAGCAAACAGCCTGAGCTTATCCAGCCTTTCTTCGCCTTGCTTGGTTCAGTGTCAGATCTTTGTCTGACAATTGTTCCTGTGAAGTGCCTTAAGATGTCATGCTGTATTAAAGAAGCTAGGCAAGCATAAGTTGTTGCTGTTGTTGTTGTAAACTAACATGGATGAGATTGAAGAGGTAGAGGTGTGTACTGTTATGTACGAGACAAATGTTATAAAATTACACAGCGGAATCAGCTGATCCAGATGATAATGTAACTGTAAACCAGAATCTAAAACATTAGAAAGTCACTTGTCTCCTGACATCTTAGTGATATGTCCTGACTTTCAAAGAGTGAAATAATTGCATATCTCCTGACGGTTACTTCTGACTTTAATTCATCCGCAAATCTTGAGTGGGTCCTTGGGGCAGTTTACAAAAGAAAATCACTAAATATCGTTAGTACAAATACTTTTTGTTTCTCGATTGCATGCTACTGCCATCAGAATAAAATACAGTTTTACTTCTTATTGGTAAATTTGATCAATCTATAATCATTTTCTTCAATAGAACCTGCAATTTATTTTATAACACGTGAAGAATTTGCAAAAGTTTAAGTGTTTAATCTTGTGATTTCCAAGTTCTGAGGTTTTCAAATAATAAGTACAACTGAAATTTTTACGGAATTTGAGTTATGGAATTGATTAGAATTTCAGGATTCATTTGAAACAGTTTCAGGAAGCTGTTTTTTGATAAAATTCCCATTATGTCGATAATATCTCATTGTCTAATTTATTTAAGGAAGGAGTAAAGTAAATGAAGTGCTTCCTTAAAGACCACATTTCATTGTTAATGGAGTGTTCTGGCCATTATTAGCTCTGGTCAGTTCATGCAGTGATTTATTTTCAGCTGTTCTGCAGTGTTGCAGACATTCACACATGTTTTAATTGCACAGTTCCCCCCTGCTTTGATGTCTCAAACTGTTTTAGTCCACAAAGCTTGCTTCACAAGTTGAGAAAGAACTTATCCAGTGTCACTGGTTTTATGATTTTGGCCTGGAAATAATAGAAACCCTTTTGAAGTTTCACTGATTCAACATGGCTGTTTCTCTTTGCAATAATATATGTGGATAGAAGGAATGAATTGCTGTTTCCTGATGCAGGCTACACTTTGGCTCACTCATGTGTACTATTTTGATTCTCTTTAAACTACAGACCATTTATGGAACTGTAGGGTCACTCATTAAAAACAGATGAGGAAGACCATTTCAGCACATTTTAATTCCTCCATCCAGATGACCCTAATGCAGAATTCAACTGTTTTTCTAAAAAAAACACTTCCAGGATTTTTCCTCTGCTGCTCCAGAGTTCCATGGAACGATTACTCCTTGTTTGAGGAGTTTCCTGACTACTTTTTAGAACTACAGAATCCCTACAATATAGAGGAGGCCATTCAGCCCACTGCCCCTCTGAAGAGCATCCCACCAACATATCCCATAATCCTACATTTCCCAAGGACAATCCACCTAGCCGACACATCCTTGGACACTATGGGCATTTTAGCATGTCCAACCCACTTAAACTGTGTATCTTTGGACTGTGGGAGGAAACCCACACAGTGACAGGGAAAATGTGCAAACTCTACACACACAGTCACCTGAGGGTAGAATCAAACCTGGGTCCCTGACTCTGTGAGGCAGCAGCGCTAACCACTGAGCCACCATGTTGCCCTTTTATCAAGCTTGAATTTACTTTCCCTATTCTCTAGCAGCAACTTGGTTTCAAAGTAATCTTTTTTTTGAACCCATGCAGTGTGGAAACAGACCCTTTGGCCCAACAAGACCACACCGACCCTCAGAGCATCCCACCCAGACCCATCCCCATAATCTACACATCCCTGAACACTATGTGCAATTTAGCATGGCCAATCCACCTAACCTGCACATCTTTGGACTGTGGGAGGAAACTGGAGCACCCGGAGGAAACCCACGCAGACACGGGGAGAACGTGCAAACCCCACACAGACAGTCACCTAAAGGTGGGATCAAACCCAGGTCCCTGGCGCTGTGAGGGAGCAGTGCTGACTACTGAGCCACCGTGCCACCATGGATATCTTTGAGATCCCTTTCCCCACTGTTACTACACCACTCAAGTTGCTTCTCCTCATGGCTAAAAAGTTTGCATTTCTCTTATGTCGGTAACTTGGTCAATAAATGGTGGACACCAACTTAGTTGTTCTTTTCTGAGCTGTTTTCAGCATTTGAGCATCTACATTAATTGTGTTTTGTTGGTCCTAAATGGACTCTGTGTCAAAGTGTGGGCTGTACACAAGATGAGCAGAACTCCAAACCTGCCTTCCAGAGGACAAAAGGCTTTTGTATGTCACCTCATCAAAGTCTCAGAGTCATGAGGCACAATAGAAAAAGAGGGTTAGTTAGTAGGATGGCTTGTTTGTAATGCAGAGCAACACCAACAGCATGGGTTCAATTCTCGCACAGGCTGAGGATACCGTGAAGGACTCTCCTTCTCAATCTCGCCCCTCACCTGAGGCATGATGACCCTCACATTAAACCACCACCAGTCATCGCTCTCTATATTGAGAGAGCAGCCCCATGATCTGATAGAACTACGGTGACTTTACCTTTACACAATAAGAACTGAATTGTTTTCACACACCAACTAATCATAGAATCCCTACAGCATGGAAGCAGGCTATTCAGCCTATATTGTCCCTTTGAAGAGCATCCCACCCAGACATTTCCTACCCTAGACACTATGGGTAATTTAGCATGGCTAAACCACCTAACCTGCACATCTTTGGACTGTGGGAGAAAACTGGAGCACACCAACACAGACATGGGGAGAACATACAAACTCCACACAGACAGTTGCCCAAGGCTGGACTTGAACCCAGGTCCCTGGTGCTGTGAGGCAATAGTGCTAACCACTGAGCCACCATAGCTTACTGAAGATCTAATTTCTTTGATGAGGTGACAGTTTTTTCCCCCCCAAGTGTTGATGTAAAGATTCTCTCATAATCTTTTTTTCTGTCAGACTGATATATTGTAGTCAGCAGCTTTCTTCTTAGCAGGGTGAAACTCATGGTCCTGTAGCTTTTTCTAGTTTAAACTAATTTTCCTTTTTAAATATAGGCTCCGCTCAGACCTCTCTCTCTCACACAAACATCATTGTTCCCAAATCCTTTCAATGGTTTATGAAGGTGATTCAGCCCTAATTTTAGTCACTAAGTTTGCAGTTTAGGTCGGGTTATATAGATGGAGCTGCTGGAAGATTTGGGGGTGAAAGAAAGAAAGTGTAAAATGTGTTTCAATGAAATGGAGCATTTGAGAAAGGTCAAACTGTATGAAAAGAAATCTCTTTAAAACAGGAATTGCATTCACACAGAGCAGGGTGTTTCCTCCCATCCGTAGTTCATAGCTTCAGTGTTGCCGTATAGTCCAATAGTATTTTAAATGAACCATATCCAATTATTCCAAAGATGATTACTTGCATCTTCACCTCCACTTTTTCAACAGCATAAACCCATCTCATTTCCACACCTCTGCAGTTTTGATGGAAAGTCATAACAGACTTGAAATGCTAACTCTGTTTGTTTGTCTTATGATGATGCCAGAGCTGCTGAGTTTCTGTAGCATTTTTTTGTTTTCATTTATAATTTATGTTAGGAATGGGTCAATCAGAGCAGCCACAGAACTTTACTGCTGGCGTGACTTGGCAATGCATTAATGTTAATTTTTAACCTTTGTTAAATAGGGTAGTCTATTTCTTACATTGAAACATCTCGAGGTAATGAATTGCTGTTGCAGATGTGAAATTGTACAGCAATTCTAAGATGTTAACCACTGAACTGAGACTCTACAAGTGCCGGCACTTGTAATGTGCTTTACTGAAGAAATCACTGGATGAGAATATGTCTCAATGGTATAAACCTAATTGAAGAAGGTCTAATGTGTAATCCCAAACTTGAGGCAGCTATATTCGCTACGAATTGCAAGAATGCACTCAGTCCTGCAGAAGAGAATATCTGTGTGTTTGATAATTTTTAACCTAAAGTTTAGACACTGGTGCGGCATTAAAGGTCAGCTTTGGTCAGACAACAATTTAATTGTTGCATGTGACTTAGTAACAAAAGTAACTAGGCAAGCTGATTTTATTTGCTCAGTTGAAGAGTGGGGAATTCAGTTGGTTGAATTGAGTTTGATCAGTCTGAATGCTGAAACCTCAACGACACCATTAAAACCTAATCATTATCCAGTGTCTGGTTAAATGCTTTTATCTGTACTTTATGCTCATTAAATCACTAAGTGCTTGACTAATATTTCAACATTTCTTTTACGTTCCGAAACAAAAGACACTCATTTAAGGTGACTGACAACATGAGAAAAGACGTTTTTAACACAGCAAGTAGCTTGGCTGAGAATTTTTTTTTAGTTCATGGGATGTGGACATCACTAGCTAGACCAGTATTTATTGCCTGTCCCTAATTTTCCAGAGGCCAGTTAAGATTCAGCCACATTGCTGTGGGTCTGGAGTCATAGTTAGGCTAGACAAATTCCCTCCCCTGAAGGGCAATGTGTGAACCAAATGGGATTTTCTTGACAATTGGCATCATTGTACTCTTAATTCCAGATATTTATTAAATCCAAATTCCATCATCCACTGTGGTGGGGTTTGAGCTTGGATCCTCCAGAATATTAGCTGGTTCTCTGGATTGACAGTTAGTGATAATACCACAAGGCTATCACTGCACCAGTGGAGTACTTGAGCATGTGGTGGAGACAGATACAATAGTGGCTTTCAAGAGGGACTTAAATTATCATCTGATGAGGAATAATTTGCAATCCAATAGGGAAAAGGTGAGGACACATTACAAAACAAGATGTGCTGGAGGTCTTAAAAAACATAAAGGTAGATAAATCTCCGGGACCCGATCAGATGCATCTCAGGACATTGCGGGAAGTTAGGGAAAAAATTACCGGACCCCTTGCAGAGATATTTGTATCATCTATGGCCAGTGGTGAGGTGCCAGAGGACTGGGGGTGGCTAATATTGTGCTTTTATTTAAGAAAGGCTGCAAGGAGAAGCCTGGGAACTAGAGAGCAGTGAGCCTGACATCAGTGATGGGTAAGGAGGAGAACATAGAACATTACAGCGCAGTACAGGCCCTTCGGCCCTCGATGTTGCGCCGACCTGTGAAACCAATCTGAAGCCCATCTAACCTAAACTATTCCATTATCATCCATATGTTTATCCAATGACCATTTAAATGCCCTTAAAGTTGGCGAGTCTACTACTTTTGCAGGCAGGGCATTCCACGCTCTTACTACTCTCTGAGTAAAGAACCTACCTCTGACATCTGTCCTATATCTATCACCCCTCAATTTAAAGCTATGTCCCCTCGTGCTAGCCATCACCATCCGAGGAAAAAGGCTCTCACTGTCCACCCTATCTAATCCTCTGATCAACTTGTATGTCTCTATTAAGTCACCTCTTAACCTTCTTCTCTCTAACGAAAACAGCCTCAAGTCCCTCAGCCTTTCCTCATAAGACCTTCCCTCCATACCAGGCAACATCCTGGTAAATCTCCTCTGCACCCTTTCCAATGCTTCCACATCTTTCCTATAATGCGGTGACCAGAACTGTACGCAATACTCCAAGTGCGGCCGCACCAGAGTTTTGTACAGCTGCAACATGACCTCATGGCTCCGAAACTCAATCCCTCTACCAATAAAACCTAACACACCGTATGCCTTCTTAACAATGCTATCAACCTGGGTGGCAACTTTCAGTGATCTATGCACATGGACACCGAGATCTCTCTGCTCATCCACACTACCAAGAATCTTACCATTAGCCCAGTACTCTGTATTCCTGTTACTCCTTCCAAAGTGAATCACCTCACACTTTTCTGCATTAAACTCCATTTGCCACCTCTCAGCCCAGCTCTGCAGCTTATCTATGTCCCTCTGTAACCTGCAACATCCTTCCGCACTATCCACAACTCCACCGACTTTGGTGTCATCCGCAAATTTACTAACCCATCCTTCTACGCCCTCATCCAGGTCATTTATAAAAATGACAAACAGCAGTGGCCCCAAAACAGATCCTTGAGGTACACCACTAGTAACTGAACTCCAGGATGAACATTTCCCATCAACCACCACCCTCTGTCTTCTTACAGCTAGCCAATTTCTGATCCAAACCGCTAAATCACCCTCAATCCCATGCCTCCGTATTTTCTGCAATAGCCTACC
>NC_063353.1:46205873-46250166 GCF_021869965.1 Rhincodon typus | reverse complement strand
AATTGTTATTCTCAAGACACAAATGAGAGGTGTCAATGTAAAATGGGGCATCTTCTAGAGCTGAGAACAGTCAGTGGCTGGGCACCTTGACCATCAGATACTGTATTGTCATATTCAGTTATAGTTCTAGCTGAGCTCACTTAGCAAAGTGCAACATGAAATAACTCCACAGAGGCCGGTATCCCATCACCAAGTCACCCTTTATTTACACATGCATAGTGCTTGACGCTGATCTGGCTTCCTCAGAGCCAGCTCTCAGAGTGAACAGAATCTCTGACACTCCTGTTTATATCTGACAGCAGAGCTCCCTGATTGGACCAGGTTAACAGCCCCAAATCAGGGATCTCATAATCTGAGGCCCGCCTAGCTGACCTCGTTACAAA
Source organism: Rhincodon typus (assembly GCF_021869965.1). Classification (NCBI taxonomy): domain Eukaryota; kingdom Metazoa; phylum Chordata; class Chondrichthyes; order Orectolobiformes; family Rhincodontidae; genus Rhincodon; species Rhincodon typus. The sequence goes on along the minus strand of NC_063353.1, from coordinate 46,249,783 downwards.
TCACTACACAAAAGATATACATGTTTTACGGCAGGTTGTTTGTTATCATCTCTAGTCTACTTCATTTACCTCCATCAGATTGATCCAGCATAAACTTGTTGAAAATTCGGTGGGGGTTGCCAGTTTACATGCATACACTGATCATTCTAAATGCAGAGATCACTTCTAAATGCACAGATTCATTTTGGGAACTAGAGCTTTGACACAGTTTCTGGAGTAAGGTTTTAAGATACCTTCTAAAAAAAAAATCAATCACTGGATGTAGATGTCACAGGCTGGCCTAGCATTTATTGCCCATCCCTAGTTGCCCCTTGAGAACATGGAGGTTAACTGCCTGCTTGAACTACCGCAAGCCATGTGCCATAGGTAGACTCACAATGCCCCTGGAAGGGAATTCTAGGATATTGACTCAGCAATACTGAAGGAACGGTGATAAATTTCCAAGTCAGGATGGTGAGTGACTCGGCAGGGAACTTGCAGGGTGTGGTGTTCCCATATGCCTGCTGCCCTTGCCCTTCTGGATGGAAGTGCTTGTGGGTTTGGAAGGTGCGGTCTGAGGAACCCTGGTGCACTATTGCAGTTCACTTTATTGAGGTTGGTTGGCTCGCCGAGCTGGTTTGTTGTTCCACAGACGTTTCGTTACCGTGCTTGGTAACATCCTCAGTGCAGCCTCTGATGAAGCGTCGGTGTGTTTTCCCGCCTGGCTTTTAAACTCTGGGGTCCGTTGCGACGGATTGCCTCACTTCCGGGTTTCTTCCGTAGTGGAATGTATATGGGGTCGAGTTCAATGTGTTTATTAATAGCCTGCTTCGTGGAGTGCCATGCTTCCAGGAATTCTCGTGCTTGTCTCTGCCTAGCCTGTCCCAGGATCTTGGTGTTGTCCCAGTCGAAGTTGTGGTTCTCCTTGTCCATGTGGATTGAGATGAGTGAGAATTGGTCGTGTCTTTTTGTAGCCAGTTGGTGTTCATGTACTCTTGTTGTTAGTTTCCTTCCTGTTTGTCCGATGTAGTGTTTCTCGCAGTCTCTGCAGGGGATCTTGTAGATGACATTTGTCCTGTCCATGGCGGGGAGTGGGTCTACTCACTCATCTCAATCCACATGGACAAGGAGAACCACGACTTCGACTGGGACAACACCAAGATCCTGGGACAGGCTAGGCAGAGACAAGCACGAGAATTCCTGGAAGCATGGCACTCCACGAAGCAGGCTATTAATAAACACATTGAACTCGACCCCATATACATTCCACTACGGAAGAAACCCGGAAGTGAGGCAATCCGTCGCAACGGACCCCAGAGTTTAAAAGCCAGGCGGGAAAACACACCGACGCTTCATCAGAGGCTGCACTGAGGATGTTACCAAGCACGGTAACGAAACGTCTGCAGAACAACAAACCAGCTCGGCGAGCCAACCAACCTCAACACCCACAACCCGAGCTACAAATCTACTCCAAAAACCTTAGAGTTCACTTTATAGATAAGACACACTGCAGCTACTGAGCTTGGTTGACAGCTTTCATTACCACATATTATTCACTTATTCCACTTTGAAAACCCTATCATTTGTGTTTTGTGTATGTTCCCTGAGAGTGATATGGCACCAATCAGCCATGAATTTGACATTTTCCATTGTGGTAACAGGAGTATAATTTGAACACATGATGAACACAATCAGCTCAAATTCCACCTCCTGCTGGATGATATAAATTAATTTTGGAAGCTTTGCATGCCTGATAGAAGGCTTAGGTTTGGTTGGAAAAATAATTACCCTTATGTTTTCTTCTGACAGACTCCTTAGAATCCTGTTCATCCATCACTCCTGTGCTCGCCGATTGGGCTTGGCCCCTGATTTTAAAAAAGCAAATACCTTAAATTTAAAATTCCCACCATCGTTTTCAAATCCCTCTGTGGCCTCACCCCTCCCCAGCTCTGTAACCTCCTCCAGTCCCACAACTTTTTGAGATATCAGCACTTCTTCAATTCTAGTCTCTTGTGCACCCCCTGACTTTTGGTAGCCATGCCTTCATCTGCCTGGACCTAAGCTCATGAAATTCCTGCCTTCACCTTTCTGTCTCAGTACCTTGCTTTACTCTCTAATGACACTCCTTTAATCTGCCTCCTTGACCAAACTTTGTGCCATAGACTGACCATCTCTTTTTGTGATCTGGTGTCACATTTAATCTTTTAATGTTACTGTAAAATGTATTTGAATAAAGTAAAGAAATTTCATAAATCCAAGATGCTGAATTAATCTTGATTAGACTTTACATCAACATCAAGTCAACAAATTATACAATTATAGCTAAATAAATGTAAGATCTGTAAACGTTAGGATGCTTTACAGCGGTTGTAAAACAAACAATTTCCAACTCTGACAACAACCTCTTTCACTGAGCTTCAGGAGACTTAAAGCTGGATTGTAAAGTTATGTTGGTTTTTAAAAGAATGAGTGGAGGGCATTTTGATTGTAGATCTGTCAGAAGGAATGTCAAATAAAACCAGCCACTGAGACATACCAGACAACAAGGTGCAGGGCTGGATGAACACAGCAGGCCAAGCAGCATCATAGGAGCAGAGAGGCTGACGTTTCGGGCCTAGACCCTTCATCAGCACCTGCAGTTCCTACTATCACTGAGACATACCAGTCCAACTTATCCTGGAGGTGTTTACTAATCCACCCATTCAGGGAGGTTATAGCACAGCACTGGTGCAGCTAGGGCTTGAAGGTTTAGTGGAGATATGAGGCAAAACGTTTTCACCAATACAGTGGGAATCAGGAACTGTCTTCCTGTAACGGTGGTAAAGGTAGAAACTCTCATAACATTTAAGAAGTATTTAGATGTACAGTTGTGATGCCAAGACATTCAAGGCTATGGGCCAAGTGTTAAACATCGGGTTAGAATAATTAGGTGGTTGTTTATAACCGGCATAGACTTGATCGACATTTTTCTGCACTGTAGTTTTGTGACTGTATAACTATGAAATCCTGTAATTCAGGAGAGTTTTGCAAACACTTGTGTATTACAATCCAAGAACACAACTTGCTGTCCAAGACTCAATTATTTATACTTATTTCTTGGAAGGAATGATGGACAAAATTTCCAAACCTCAGTTGAAACAAGCTTACACAATCACTCTTAAGTAATGGGTGCAGAAGTGCAATGCTTTCTCTCCACTCTACACCAAATTCCAAAGACACCAAACTTGTGCAGTTAATTCACAATGCACTTCTTTAATGACTATACAGTGCATCAGTCAATACTGTTTACTTTATGCCATATTTTGAGTCACATCAGAGTTACAATCTTTTAACTCATCTTCCTGCTGACTAATTATCAACTATTCACAGTTAAATGCCACTAACAGGCAGGTCTGGAAACTGTGCTTGCAGTTTCTTTTTCATATTTTAAAGTTCAAATTTAAATTAAAATTTCAAACTAAAGTTCAGATACACTGATGTTACCCGATAATTCTGACTCTCAAGTTCCCACCTTTTGCACTGTTGATCTGTACAACTGCTATGAATATTTGCAAACGCCACACATGGGACATCATGATGAACTTTCTAAAATAGGGCTTGAGACAGTGAGAAATTTTGATTTTTATCAATTGACTTTGTTTGCATGAAGCATTAACAAAAGGGTCTAGGCCTGAAACATCAGCCTCTCTGCTCCTATGATGCTGCTTGGCCTGCAGTGTTCATCCAGCTCTGCACCTTTTTATCTCAGATTTTCCAGCATCTGCAGTTCCTACTATCTCTTGAACCTAGGCCTCCTGGTTTAGAGGTTGGGAATGTTACCACTGTGCTACAAGAGTTTTGGAATTGAGATAGCAGAGAAATCAGGAACATTGGAGAGAATACAGAGTTAATGTTTGGAATCCAGTGATCCATCCTCAGATGCTACCAGACCTTCCCAAATATTTCCTGCTCTAGCCTTTGCCACACACAAAAATATCCTTTATCCATGGTTCTTTGTTTTGTAAACCAGCAGTATTGGGACTGAACCTGTGACCTTTGCATTATTAGCACCATACACTAACCATCTGAGCTGATCTGACAGTGCTCAAGTTTAGCTTACCTACCTGGATGTGGAGGTGCCGGTGTTGGGCTGGGATGGACAAGGTCAAAAATCACACAAGACCAGGTTATAGTTCATAAAAAAACGAAAGAACTGTGGATGCAGTAAATCAGGAACAAAAACAAAGTTGCTGGAAAAGCTCAGCAGTTCTGGCAGCATCTGTGAAGGAAAAAAACAGAGTTAACGTTTCGGATCTGGTGACCCTTCCTCAGAGCTGAAGAAGGTTCCTGTTCTGAGGAAGGGTCACCGGACCTGAAACATTAACTCTGTTTTTTCCTTCACAGATGCTACCAGACCTGCTGAGCTTTTCCAGCAACTTTGTTTTTGTACCAGGTTATAGTTCAACAGGTTTATTTGAAAACACAAGCTTTCAGAGTCTTACTACTTCTTCAGGTGTTAGAGAGAGAGGTAGTATCAGACACAGAATTTATAAGTAAAAGATCAAAGTGTTACACCATTGATGAGGATGTACTAAACAAACCTAAGATGCTGTTAAATCTTTAATCAGTTAGAAGGTTTTAATTGGTTAATATGTATATGTAAATCCTCAAATCCCTTTCATGTCACTGCCCTGAGAGAACTAAAGGTTTTATCAGTGTAAAGAAGAGGTGACATTTTAGGTCAGACAATACATGTTAGGTGTGAGGCCTTGTTTAAAATCTGTTTGTGTTTTGGTTTGCATTATTTCTAAAGTAGGAATTTATAAAATGCCACATTGACTGACTGTCTATAAATTGTGTGCTTTTTGAACAAAATGGAATGTATCTGCAAATACAAATTCACCCCATAGGTTCACGTGTGTGTGTGTGTGTGTGTGGATGTGTGTTGTTGGGGGGGAAGTGTGTGTGTATGTGTGTGTGTGCAAGAGAGAGGGAGAGTGAGTGTGTGTATGAGAGAGAGGGAGAGCGATTGTGTGTGTGTGTGTGTGTGTGTTTGTGAGAGGCAGTGTCTGACCCCAAACTAAACACAAACAAATTCCAAACAAGGTCACACACCAACATGCATTGTCTGACCTAAAATGTCACTTCTTCTTTTACACTGATAAAACATTTAGTTCTCACAGGACAGTGCCTTGAAAGGAATTTAGGGATTTACATATACATATTAATCAGTTAAAACCTTCTAACTGATTAAAGATTTCACAGCATCTTAGGTTTGTTTCGTACATCCTCATCAGTGGTGTGACCCTTTGATCTTTTACTTATAAACTCTGTGTCTGATATTATCTCTCTCGCTAACACCTGAAGAAGGAGTGAGGGTCCGAAAGCTTGTGTTTTCAAATAAGCTTGTTGGACTATAACCTGGTGTCGTGTGATTTCTGACCTTATATACCTGGAGCTTCAACGCTCCAAGAATATCTTCATTCCTGAGTATTGCTGTTTTTTCCCATGGGTTTAAGAGCGGTTTGTCCCTTCTCTCAGGCCAGGTAAGTGAGTTTGCCACAGGGTGGGACAATTTTCACATTTTCTTTTAAACCTCGAAGTCAATTTGAAAACAAATTGGTGCGTGCTGTGTCCACATTATTACTGATGTTATCAATGCTCTCTCAACACAACCAGATACACATTTCTTTGGAGGGAGACCCACTTTTCAAAATGAGCTGTAAAATTGCTGAGGCTGGAGGGGAGGGTTTTGAAGGGGGAAAGGGTTAACAATGCTGACAGCACACCAATTGGTTCTCTCTTGGTGTAGTGCTGTGATTAGCTCTCATCCACCACAGGAGAGCTGATTGGTTCTGGCTGATTGAGACACAATTGGCTCTGTCTCTCTCTCTCTCGCTCTCTCTGTGCTCTAAAGTCTGAAGCATCAACTCCATTCAAATTCTCCTTCTCCCCCAGCAGTGAATCTTTCACACTGGAAGCCGGTAGTGGAGAATGTTGACAGCTGTGCTGATTTTCAGAGTCACTTACTCTTGGCTGACTGATTCTGTGGCATTTCAGTTCATCATCGTGGGGGCAGGAAAGCTTGAAAACAAGCTCAAAAGTTAAGGAGACTTGGGGTGGGGGAGAAAAAGAACTTTCACTGCAAGGCAAAAGTTCCAATTCCCTAATCAGCATGGTCTTTATATCTATGATAATCCTAATTGCTACAGGTTATAGCCCAGTTTTAACATGTCAGTTTCCCACCGACTGGAGACCCATGAGTGAAGGCTGCAGGGCTGAACTGGCTGAGATTATAGTCTATGCCCGGGTCCTGGCCATTCATCAGGACATGTACAATGTGTATAACTACCTCCCGTGGCAGTATGAGAGCAGTTTGTTCTACTCGGCGGAGATTGAGATGTTGTGTGACCAGGCGTGGGGCAGTATGCTGGAGGTACCTGGAGGATCCCGTCTCAACCTCACCGGTCTGGGCTACTTCTCCTGTCAGTCCCACACAGTCATTGAGAACAACAGCTATTTCATCTTCCTCAGGTAAAGGAAACCCGAAAACAGGGATAGCGACCACCAGGCACAGGGATTGGTTGCTGGTCTGAAATTGTGTTTTTATTTTCTCTTTAAAACAGTGCAGCTGAAGAAATTCTTCCTCTCTTTATTTGGTTGGATGTTCTGACTTAGTGCCAGTATTGATTATTATCAACTATCTCTAGTTGTTATAAAATGTGGATTGTGGTTTCCGTTCTAGAAGCTCAGATTGTGATTGTGCGAAATTCACTTCTTTCGCTCATTCATATTTAAACAGTTTTCTCATCCTGTGGGTTACAGCTCCGTTGAAAGGAACAGAAGCCTATATCTTTTCACTGAACTGGGAGAGCTCATGTAGCACAGTGGTAGTAGCCCTTCCTCTGAATCAGGAGGCCTGGGTTTGAGTCCCATCTGCTCCAGAGGTGTGTAACCAGGTTGATTAGGAAAATAGTTTCCTCTGAAACAGTGTTAATTGACCATTAGCAAATAGACCATTCATCCCCTTAAATCTGCTCCATCTATGTGGACTAGAATTTGCTGTTTTGTTTTATTTCCAATTCCCCACTTCTAATTCACTCAGTCTGGATAATTGAACCAAGCTACTCCTGAGGACGTGGTTAATCCTCTGGGGGAAATTTTTAATTGACACAGGCCATCTAGCACATCCTGCTCATGCCAGTTGGGAATCTCCCCTGCTGGTTTCTCCTAGCCCTTTAAGTTTTATTGTTCCTTACTCTAAGTGTGTCTCCAATCATCTTTTGAAAGTTCTTATGGGATCTACTTTCACTACCCTTTCAGGCAGCAAGTCCCTGATCATGACAATTTGCTGCTTAATTAGTTCCCCACTTCTGTTCGCTTTGGTTCTCTTGCCAATTGCTTTGAAGTTCCATTCTCGTCAGCCACTGGAACGGTTTCTCCCGTTTTACTCTGCTCAAGCCATGCATGACTTCAAACAGCTATCAGCATTCTGTATCTTTATTTTAAACAGGCTTCTCAATTTGTCCAGCCACAGTCAAAAGAGCTGTGTGCGTCCATCCCTTCTCTTCCAGTTCCTGCTCCCTCCTTTCAAACTGTGCTCTTTAGTTTATATTCTCTATCCTCATTCTTACAACAAAAATGCATCACTTCAATTCACACTTTTTGTGTTAAAATATGACCACCACATGTCTGCTCATTTTACCAATTTCTGTCCTTCTGAGGTCTGTCATTATCATCTTTCAGTTATGTTTTGGAAGTTTTGTAGCTCCTTTTGGCTTTGAAATGCTATCTGTGTAGTGAGGTCCGGGGCACCAATATAAATCCAAAATAGTAGCTCCAGCAGTCTTCGTACTAAGCCCTGGGGAACACTAGTATACAACTCCCTCCAGTCTGAAAACCACTCACCTACTGTTTGCATTCTGTGCCTTGGACAATTTTATATCCACATTTTTGTAAATATTCTGTTCCTAATTTACTCCCCAAAGTAGTCTTTTCTGAATGAAACGTTGTAATGTTATCTGACTGTAAACGCTATTTTAAACAACTGTTTCTTTTAACATTAACATTGGTTAGCTCAGTTGGCAGGACAGCTGGTTTGCAATGCAGAGTGATGCCAACAAGTTGGATTCAACTACTGCACCAGCTGAGCTTACCACGAAGAACTCTCCTTTAGACCCCCTCCACGTTTTGAATGCTTCGATATGAGATCTCCTCCCGCCCTTCTCACCTCCACGGAAAACATTCCCAACTTCAATTCAATCAATGATTTTGGAAGACAGCATCATCTACCAATGCTGAAATACTTTATTTACATTGGTGGATCTTCAGGCTCAAATTAAATCCTAACATTCGTTCACTTCTAGCCATTTTGTCACACTTCTCCATTATTGGTTACACATAGTTATTCATCTTCTTCCTCCTGGCTTGCATTCAGATGATTAAGACTTGGCCATGTTGAAGTGATGGCAGCCATTTGTGGTTGTATACTTGGGACCTGATGCAAGAGCGGCTCCCTTTCCTGAAGAATATTAATAAACCACTAGGTTTTTTTTTTTGAGGTAATACTGCAGGTTTTCAAGTGACTTTTAAATATTTGGCCCTCATGAGTAGACTTGCAGAATTCTCTTTCCTGGCTTGTCGCGATGGATTGGAATTCATGAGCTCCATCCAGTGCCATTACAATTAGGCTCAAATATTTAATTTTCATTCCCTATAAAGAGCAAGCACCAGTTGTCAGTCTGATACAAATGGAAGGTAACGAACAGGGTATTATCGAGATGTCATAACAAGCGTACTTTTGTAAAATCTGGTGGTTGGAGTCATACCTGACACATAGGAAGATGGTTGTGCTTGTTGGAGGTCAGTCATCTGAGCACCACGACATCTCTGCAGGAGTTCCTCAGGGGAGTGTCCTAGGCCCAACCATCTTCAGCTTCCCTCCATCATAAGGTCAGAAGTGGGGATGTTCGCCAATGATTGTACAATGTTCAGCACCATTTGCAACTCCTCAGATACTGAAGCAGTCCATGTTCAAACACAATAAGGTCTGGACAATATCCAGGCTTGGGTTGACAAGTGGTAAGTGACATTCATGCCACTCAAATGCCAGGCTATGACCATCACCAATAAGAGACAATCTAACCACCGCCTCTCGACATTCAACGGTGTTACCATCACTGAATCCCCCACTATCAATATCCTGGGGGTTACCATTGACCAGAAACTCAACTGGACTCACCACATAAACACAGTGTCTACCAGAGCAGGCCAGAAGCTGGGAATACTGCAGCGAGTAACTCACCTCCTGACTCCCCAAAGCCTGTCCACCGTCTCCAAGGCACAAGTCAGGAGTGTGATGGAATACTCCCCACTTGCCTGGACGGGTGCAGCCCCAACAACACTCAAGAAGCTTGACACAATCCAGGTCAAAGCAGCCGCTTGATTGGCACCACATCCTCAAGCATCCACTCCCTCCACCACCGACGCTCAGTAGCAGCAGTGTGTACTATCTACAAGATGCACTGCAGAAATTCACCAAAGATCCTCAGACAGCACCTTCCAAACCCACAACCACTTCCACCTGGAAGGACAAGGGGAAGCAGATACATGGGAACACCACCACCTGCAAGTTCCCCTCCAAGCCACTCACCATCGTGACTTGGAAATATATCACTGTTCCTTCACTGTCGCTGGGTCAAAATCCTGGAATTCTCTCCCTAATATCATTGTGGGTCAACCTACAGCAGGTCAACTACAGCGATTCAAGAAGGCAGCTCACCACCACCTTCTAAAGGGCAACTAGCGACGAGCAATAAATGCTGGCCAGTCAGTGACACCCACATCCCAAAAATGAATAGAAAAAAAAAGAGTATGTTAGACAACAATTTTGTGGAAAATAGCTATATGGCACTTCTTGTTGGATTAGCTCAAGGTACTTTCTTTACAGCAGGGAAATTTGAGGGGGTACCTGAAGGAAGTGTGTATGATTATGAGGGGCATGGACAGAGGGTATAGAAAGCAGGTATTCCCTTGGTTGAGGGGCTAATAATAAGGGGCACATATTTTAAAGTGAAAGACAGGACCTCAACCTTTGGAAAAGTACTTAGATGAGCAATTGAAATGCCTTAACATTCAAGACTATGAGCCAAGTGCTGGAAAGTGGGACTAGGATAGATTTAGAGTGCAGACTCGATGAGCTGAAGGTCCTCTCATGTCCTGTATGATTCAATTAAATCCTGGAACACCTTCCCTGACAACTCTGTGAGTTACTCAGGACTATCTTACATCACGTGGACTGCTATGGTTCCAGAAGGTGACAAAGCCGCGCCTTCTCCAGGGTAATGAGGGATGGGCAATGCCTACATACATCCCCAAGAACAAATAAAAATCAACGTTGTGGATGGTGCAGTTTGTGCCCACAAACTTCCTTTCAATAGAATGTTTCGCTCTGCTTTTGTATCATTATTTAGATTTCTGAATTGCTGTCTAAATGCAGTGGCTCAGTGGTTAGTGTACAAAACTCTGGTGCGGCCGCACTTGGAGTATTGCATACGGTTCTGGTCACCGCATTATAGGAAGGATGTGGAAGCATTGGAAAGGGTGCAGAGGAGATTTACCAGGATGTTGCCTGGTATGGAGGGAAGGTCTTATGAGGAAAGGCTGAGGGTCTTGAGGCTGTTTTCATTAGAGAGAAGAAGGTTAAGAGGTGACTTGATAGAGACATACAAGATGATCAGAGGATTAGATAGGGTGGACAGTGGGATCCTTTTTCCTCGGATGGTGATGGTTAGCACGAGGGGACATAGCTTTAAATTGAGGGGTGATAGATATAGGACAGATGTCAGAGGTAGGTTCTTTACTCAGAGAGTAGTAAGGGCGTGGAATGCCCTGCCTGCAAAAATAGTAGACTCGCCTACTTTAAGGGCATTTAAATGGTCATTGGATAAACATATGGATGATAATGGAATAGTTTAGGTTAGATGGGCTTCAGATTGGTTTCACAGGTCGGCGCAACATTGAGGGCCAAAGGGCCTGTACTGCGCTGTAATGTTCTATGTTCTATGTTAGCACTGCTGCCTCACAGCGCCAGGGAGCCGGGTTCAATTCCACCCTCAGGCGACTGTCTGTATGGAGTTTGCACATTCTCCCTGTGTCTGCGTGGGTTTCCTCTGGGTACTCTGGTTTCCTCCCACAGTCCAAAGATGTGCAGGTTAGGTGGATTGGCCATGCTAAATTGCCCATAGTGTTCAGGGATGTGTAGATTAGGTGAGTTACAGGGGGATGGGTCTTGGTGGGATGCTCTGAGGGTCGGTGTGGACTTGTTGGGCCGAAGGGCCTGTTTCCACACTGTAGGGGTGCTATGATCTTAATATTCTAGGTGGTATTGTGGTGCAGTGGTAGCGTCCCTGCCTCCTGAGCTCTAAGGTCCAGGTTCGAGTCCAGTTCCAGGACTCGCTGCCCAAGGGAGATGAATTCATCTTGTGTCTAAACAGGTTGGGCACCAACCTGCCAAATCTGATCCTTCCAGCACATGCTAATTGGGAGGGGGTGTGTAAGAGCAGGAGAGATTCCTGGTCAGCTGTGTAATGGAAAGATCTTTCACTCTCACTGTCCATTGCTCCAGACTAACACATGAATGTAAGCAGCTCGGTTCCCTGTGTAATACCCCTTCAATCATTGTTGCATTGGCTTTTGTAGGTTCCAATCACTAGCCATGATCTTGCAACTTGGAGTCATATAATTTTTATGCACAGAAAAGGCTTTTCAGCCCATCACCTCCATGCTGGTCATTAGGCACCTGTTTATTCTAAACCTATTTTCCAGCTCTTGGCCCACAGCCTTCTACACAATGGCGTTTCAAGTATTCACTTAAATATGTCATAAATTTGTAACGCAGAAGGATGCTGACAGTGTGGGCTCAATTCATGCACTGGCTGAGGTTCCCATGAAGGACTCTCCTTCTCAATCTCTCCCCTCGCCTGGGGCATGGTGACCCTCAGGTTAAACCACCAGCACTCGTGTTTGTCTAATGAGAGAGCAGGTTCAGGGTTCCTACATTTACCAAGCTTTTAGGCAGTCTGTTCCAGCTAGCCAATACCTCCTGGGTGAAAATATTTTTCCTTGAATCCCCTCTGAACCTTGTGCCCCTTATTTAAAATCTGTGTCCCTTCTACTAAGGGGAAAAGTTTCTCCTTATCTGCCCTGTCAGTGCCCCTCAGAACTTTGTAGACGTCAATCAGATCCCCTCAGCTTCCTCTGCTCTGAGGAAAACAACCCAAGCCTATGTAGTGACTCTTCAGAGCTGAAACACTCCAGCCCAGGCAACATCCTGGTAAATCTCCTCTGCACCCTCTCCAGTGCAATCACATCCTGCCTATAGTGTGGAGACTCGAACTAGGCACAGCACTTCAGCTGCGGCCTAAGTAATGTTATAAACAGCTCCATTGTAAGTTCCTTGCTCATGTATTCAGTGCCTTTACTAGTAAAGACATGTTTCCCAAATGACTCCTGAATCACCTTATCTGTGTGTCCTGCTACCTTAAGGATTTATGGATGGGCACACCACGGTGCCCTGATCTGCTATACTTCCTACGGTCCACATCTAATGGCTCTCTTCCAAATCAGTTGTTGACCCACAGATTAAAATGTGCGTACGTTAATGAACAGTGAGCAATGCTATTTGTTAACATCGTTTCAACAATCCTGGTCAGCACTTATTGTCCACTGTATTACCCAGAGGGCAATTAAGCATCATTCACATCACTGTGGGTCTGCAGTCACAAGTAGGCCAGACCACGTGAGGATGGCAGATTTCCTTCCTGAATGACATGAGTGAATCAGATGGGTCTTTACAAAAATCGACAGGGATTACTAGGTGTTGGTTTGCTCAGTTGGTTGGACAGCTGATTAGCAAATGCAGAGTAATGCCAACAGCGTACGTTCAGTTGCCAAACTGGCTGATGATGATGATGTGGGTACTTGAAACCTGAGACATAAACCGGAGGACAATCACAAGAAAACATTCTCAAATATTTTTAGTACACGCCATGACTGGATTTCAGAGAGGCAGACAGCTCCATTGTTGAAGGATTTGAGTGATCATTATAGAGTAAAGGTAAAGCCACTCAGTTGGCTGGATGGTTGGTTTGTAACGCAGAGGGATGGTAACAGTGTGGGCTCAATTCCTGCTCTGGCTGAGATTCCCATGAAAGGACTCTCCTTCTCAACCTCTCCCCTCGCCTGAGGCACAGTGACCCTCAGGTTAAACCACCACCAGTCCTGTCTGTCTAATGAGAGAGCAGTCCTATCATCTGGTAAGGCTATATAAAATTTACATTTACGCAATTGCCATTCCTTTTTATAAAATCCAGCTTTTTATCGAATTCAAATTTCGCCATGCCATAGTCAGATTTGAACCCATGTCCCCAGAACATTAGCCTGGAGTTCTAGAAGACTCATCTAGTAATGACGACGACAACAACACAGCAGGCCTGGCAGCATCTGTGAAGAGAAAATCAGAGTTAACACTTCGCGTCCAGTGACTCTTCCTCAGAACTGATGGCAGGTGACAATACCATCCTGCTGTTAGCTGATAGACCCTGCTTTCATGCAAGATCATTTTAATTCCATTTTTATATTTTTGTGGCGTTACTGTGTAAACAGAGTGAAGAATATATTGTTAACAGACTATGCTGGAATATTTATGCAGAGCTCCTACAACTATTATGTTAGTGTTGAAAACCTGCTATTTTGTTTTTTTTGTTGTAGGATGGATGACAATTATAACATAATTCCCCATGGAGTTAATTTTCAGGATGCCATTTTTCCAGACACGACTGAGAACATGAAGATGTTTTCCAGTCTCTTCCAATTCTCTAATTGCACACAAGGGCAACATTCACTCGAAACGTATGCTTCTGACTGGGAAATCCAGGAGGATCATAGGGTAAGGCTGCCACCTACTGGTCATCTTCATTAGGGCTTTGTGGATTTTTGGTAGCGGAATAATACTTTGAAATCATTATTTCAGAGATAGCCGGAACTGCAGATGCTGGAGAATCTGAGATAACAAGGTGCAGAGCTGGATGAACACAGCAGGCCAAGCAGCATCAGAGGAGCAGGAAGGCTGACATTTCGGGCCTATACCCTTCTAGGCTCTGCCTCATCCAGCTCTGCACCTTGTTATCTTTGAAATCATTATGATTGTTTGAAAGCCAAATGTACATGTTGTTTCATTTTAAAGTTCCAATCTGTAAATCTGATGAATGCCTGCATATTTTAATGGAAATGATTGAATGTCAACTGCTTTTTAGTAGTTTGAAACAGGATATCATTTATGTGTATAAAAACTAAATTGTTTCAATACGACATTCTTGTCTATATCCTATTCCTGGTTCTTGCATTAAGCTGAAGGTAATTCGATTCTGTTTAAGAGTCTACTGTATCTTGTTTACCAAAATTGTGCTGTCTTAAAGAATTGTAGGAATCCATTGTGCTTTCTAATTTATATATTAAAAAATTGTAAGTGTTTGGCAGATCTCCCATTGAAATTTGCAACTATGATTGAACATCTGCATTCGGCTTTATTTCGTAAATTATCTTGGGATGTTTTGTATAGCCAAAAATACGAGCCTAGCTAATTTTATTGTGAGAAAAGCAAAATACCATGGATGCTGGAAGTTTGAAATGAAAACATAAAATGTGGGCAAAACTCAGCAGATCTGGCAGCATCTCTAGAGAGAGAAAAACAGAGTTAATCTTTTGAGTCCAGTAGGACTTCTTCAGGTCTGAAGGGGATTGGAAACTAATGGTTCTTATGCTGTTGACAAAGGCAGGGTGGGGTGGGGAGGAGCAAATGGAACAGATGGTGACAATGCCCAGAAGAAAGGAGAAAGAGAGTGTTAATGGTAATACAAAGAACAAAGAAAGTTACAGCACAGGAACAGGCCCTTCGGCCCTCCAAGCCTGCACCAGCATGTTGCCTGTCACAACTGAAACCACCTCCCCCTCCGGGGACCGTATCCCTCTATTCCCATCCTATTCATGTATTTGTCAAAACTCCCTTTGAAGGTCACTAGTATCTGCTTCCACTACCTCCCCTGGTAGTGAGTTCCAGGCACCCACCACCTTCTGTGTAAAAGAAAAACGTGCCTTGTACATCACCTTTAAACCTTGCCCCTTACACCTTAAACCCATGGCCCCTGGTAACTGACTCTTCCACCCTGGGAAAAATCTTCTGACTGTTGACTCTGTCCATGCCCTTCATAATCTTGTAGACCTCTATCAGATCGCCCCTCAACCTCTGTCATTCCAGTAAGAACAACCCAAGTTTCTTCCACCTCTCTTCATAGCTAATGCCCTCCATACCAGGCAACATCCTGGTAAATCTTTTCTGTACCCTCTCCAAAGTCACCACATCCTTCAGGTAGTGTGGTGACCAGAATTGAACACACTATTCCAAATGCAGCCTAACTAAGGTTCTATAAAGCTGCAAAATTTCCTGCCAATTTTCAAACTCAATGCCCCGGCTGATGAAGAAAAGCATGCCATATGCCTTGTTGACTACCTTCTCCACCTGCGTTACCATTTTCAGTGACGTGTGTACCTGTACACTCAGATCCCTCTGCCTATCAGTACTCTTAAGGGTTCTGCCATTTATTTTCCATCTGGATTAGACCTTCCAAAATGCACACAATAGAGTGATATAGATGCAGGATAGCTGTGAATGGTAGGTAGTAATAGCAGGAAATAGCTCAGTCTACATCACAGTGGGAGAGGGGGAAATGAGGGATATGTTTGAAATGGAGGGCTGTGTTCATGCTCATGAAATAACAGCACAGAGGCTGGTATCCCATCACTAAGTCTCCCTTTATTTGCATGTGCACAGTGCATGGGCTCTGACCAGCCAGCTCAAAGCCAACCTCTAGAATGAAGAGTGTCTCGGAATCTCAGCCAGTGCTCCTTGATTAGGAATGTTAACCTGAGCCAATCAGGAATCTCATATTCTATGAGATCGACCTGGCCTTCATTCCAAACACTACACTCTGAAGTTGTTAAACTCAATGGTGAGTCTGGAAAGTTGTAAAATATATTATTGGAAATTGAGTACTGTCCCTGTACCTTGTGTCAGGCTTTGCTAGAACACTGCAGCAGGCGAAGGATTGAAATATTGGTGTGAGAGCAAGGATGTTACTTTTCTTATCTTCCTTGTGCTCTACACTGTGCAGCCGTGTCTGTCTGTTTGCTGCTGGCTCTGAAATCCTTCCATTCATCCAACATTGTTTCTTTCTCTGCCTTTCCCCACAGCAGTTCCCTGCCCTTCTCAAATCTGTTCTACTTCTGCCTTTCTCTCCTGTGTCCATTCCTTTTTTCAATTTGATCTCCCTCTACAAAACAATCTTTCTCTCCATTATCCAGTAGAAGGTAGGTACTATTCCGTTTTCACTCTCTGTTCAGAAGGATGCCACTTGCTTTAATCCTTACCTCCAACAGAATTTCATCTGTTCCTCTACCTCTCTCCTTACCCATACCCTGATATCTGTTTGTCACTTTGCACTACACCCCTTTATGAGAGTGCCAAGTGAGTCTCTCTACTCCCCCAACTCTGTGTCTCCCTTCCCCCCAATATCAGTCACAATATACCCCTTCCCACCACCCTCCACAAACTATGGGGTCTGTTCTCTTCCTTGTCCTCCAGATAAAGTTTATCATTCTGTCTCTCACTTTTGTCTCCTATTCCTGGGCAGTAGCACAGCTGAGAAAACATTTCACTGGTTATGGACTTCTCCACAAGTACCTACTGTGCTGTCTTGCCAATTCCTTAACCCATTCCCTCCCTTGTTGCTTCTTTTCTCTTCTGTTGAATTTCCTTTCATGTTCCTGTCTTTTCCTTACTCTTACTTTGTCTTTTCTATTTCCCGTTTCTTCCGTTATGCTTTCTCTTCTGATTGGTAGCAGCTTAGAGACATTGAGAGAGGGGTTGGAGATGTTGGGGAATAAACAGAAACGACAGTATGACAGGCAGGAAGGAGGGGTACACTTTGAGCAGTTGTAGTTCTGTACCGGAGACTGAGCAGTGGGCCAAGAAACTACAGCAGGTGTGGGTGACTGCTTTGACCGTGTCTCAGGCAAACTCCAAACAGAAAGAACTTGTGTTGCAACTTTTATGATTGCAAGATATCCCAAAGCACTTTACAACCAACGTTCTACCACTTAAGTTTCATCATTGTTATAGCATAGGGGAAAATTAATATAAATTTCACTGTGCTTTCTGTTGTGAGTATGATGCATCGGAAGTCCAGGTTGTTCAGAGGGGTCTGTGTTGCTTGTGGAAGATGAACTGGTGCTGGTTAAAGGTTTATAGTTAAGTAGCTGGAATTTTTGGGTCAATGAGCAAAGAAAGATATTTATGGGATGTTTAGATGAGAAACTATTGTAAATATTGTGGCAGTTGTATCTCATGTTATGGGAGAAACTTTAAATTGAGGATGAATGTCATGCATAATGTGGATATTCATAATAAATAGAGAAGAATAGAGACATGGGTAAAAGTGAAGAGGAAGCACAGCCTTGACACAGCAGGCCATGGCAATATGATTTGATATTATTTCAAGTTCAATGTGTAGTATGACAGTGGTGATTAATCTAACAAAGATTATAGGCACTATAATTGGGGTAAAATCCATAAATTAGACAATTTCAAAAGCGTCAAGTACAAAAGTGCTTTCTTCATCAGTTCTCTGCCCACAGGAAGAGCTGATGCACAATGCTTGATTCTTCTCTACAGCTACAGCAAAGGTACAGGCCCTGAATTCACCATAAGGCACCAATCTAACCCCACAATGCCTGAGCCTGGCAGTCTCACCTTCAATGCTGTGCGTTGCTATGCCAATGGACACTTTCACCTGTATGTTATAGTCTTGAGGTTCCATTTTCTTTCCCTCACCTGATTGAGCAGAATTTCTCCCATTCTTACCATCTACCAGTGATGTACATTGGATGGATTTGCAAATGGATAGCCAACCTGTTTGGCCACATTAGGAGCAGAACCTCCTCAGCTGTCAAGTCCTGAAGTGGGATTTGAAGCCAGAGCTCAGAAGTAAGGATGTTACCCACTACACCACAAGACCTCCCTAGAAATGGTGCCACTAAAGGCAGTAGGGTTGATGTTTCCATTGTTTGCTCCATTCAGAGGTATGTACCAGCAGGTCTAATATAATTCACAATGCTGTGATTTGCTAAAATCACTGCATGTGCATGTTATTCCATTGTGAATGATTACAAGGAAAGTTCTAAAATATTTTATTATGGGTTGTGGGCATTTCTGGCTCAGCAAGCATTTATTGTCCATTCTTAATTGGGCAGATAACTGTATGGGTCTGGAGTCCAATGTAGGTCAGACCAGGAAAGGAAATCCTTTCCTGAAGGACAATAAACAGTGGTTACATGTCGCCATGTGGTTAGATTTCTTTTCCAGATTTCGTTGAATTCATCTGTTTTCTGCCACTGTAGGATTCAGTTCCATATCCCTGAGAAATCTGCCACCCTTACTTGGTCTGGGGTTTTGATTGCGAGTCCAGTGACGTGTCTGCGTGGGTTTCCTCCGGGTCCTCCAGTTTCCTCCCACAGTCCAAAGATGTGCAGGCTAGGTGAATTGGCCATGCTAAACTGCCCGCAGTGTTCAGGGATGTGTAGATTAGGTGGGTTTATAGGGGAATGGATCTGGGTGGGATGCTCTGTGGAATGGTGTGGACTTGTTGGGCCAAAGGGCCTGTTTCCACACTGTAGGGATTCTATGATTCTATGAGCCCCTCCTCCCCAAAGGTACTGTAATCAGTTTTCATTGTAAAGATTCATAACTCTTGATCACACTCCCTTATTTTTTCCTAAATCCTTGGAAGCCTGACAAAACAAAATCAAAATGAATACTGGAAGAACTGAAGACAATGTTTATCTCCACTGCATTTCATTTTTACACTTGTTTATTGACTGTGGGCATCACTGGATGGGCAAACGTTTCTTGCCCTGCAGAAGATGGTGAGCTGCCTTCTTGAACCGCTGCAGTCCATGTGCTGTAGGTAGACACACAATGCCCTTAGGGAGAGAATTCCAGGACTTTGACCCAGCGACAGTGAATAAAATTACAAGTCAGCATGGTGAGTGTCTTGAAGGGGAACTTGCAGAGGGTGGTGTTCCCATGTATGTACTTGCTGTTGTCATTCTTGATGGTGGAGGTTGTGCATTGTAGAGGTAATGTTGAAAATGGTTTGAGAGTTGCTTCTGTTCACCTTTAGTTGATTTAAAAAATGAAAAACCACATGCTAACACCAAACAACTAACTGATTAACACTTTGACAATGATTGAGGAGTCTAATTATTCTAAATCTTCCATGATCATCTAATTTCATTACTTTAGATGAATTCATGAAGCGCATCTATTAATAAAATAACTCATTATGCATACTTGCAATTTGGCTTGGCAGTAAGTTTGGATTATTTGTTCTAGAAGTAATAGTTTATTCTTGGATAAAGTGCCTGTCTTTCAAAATCACAAAATTACACGGGAATCCAATTGTTAACCGGCACGAAGTAAAAGTTTTTAAATATTTCAGTTTTTCAGAAGTAATATTATTTAATGATGCCAAAAATCAATGCTATAACTAACATGAATGTAATCTATTTCTCATTAACCTGAATTAATAAAGAATAAATTTTAGGTTGTTAATAGTCTTATAGTTTTCAATTAACCTGTTGTCTGTTGTGCGTTGTGTAACAATAGACATTCCATTTCAACAATATCTGATTTGCCTCCTCCCTCCCCACAATTTCTTCCATTCGCAAAACAACATGCCTTTGTTTCAAATTCAATTTTCCAAATTTTAACTTTTTTGTCACTTTTAAATATTACATCTGTTTTTAATGTCAATTTTATATATTAATGCACGGTGACTGACTAAGGTAAAATGAGAACAATTACATGTTAGAAACTGTGTTAAAGAGTATGATGTGTCCCTCCAGGAACATTAAAGCTTTCACATGGTTTGTAATAGCTCAGGCCATTTCCCAAATGACAGCATTGTCAAACTGGCACTCATAGAACGGATTAGACCCAGAGTACCTGACAACAACCCATTCCTGTCCCAACTACACATTGCTGCAAATGACATGATGACGCTAAGGCTCTGCGAGAGGTCAACACATCAGGATGTTTAGAAACCAAATATTTTTGTTTGCAGGCAGGCAAAGAGAACACAGATGGCCTTTAAACTGTGCTTTATTAATAGTCCCTGTGACTAATCCTGCAAGATCAAACAGAACAAATATTGCTAAAGAGATTAACAGATATGCTCTAATCTTTGAAGGGGGTAAAAGGTTTTAAACAGTTGGGGATTCTGTGACCTTTGAATAAATGAGGATACAGGTAGTCTCTGGCTTATGATTGGGTTCTGTTTTCGTATATGTTCGCAAGTTGATTTGTACGCAAGCAGGATGATAGCAATTTGTAGGTATGATAAAATGTTCATATGTTGGATCTTTAAAATTAGTATTAATGTGATATCTAATACAGTCTAATATAATAATGCTTATTAAGGATAATCAGTATGGGTTTGTGCAGGGGAGGTCTTCTCTTACAAATTTGGTTGCTATTTTTGAGGAAGTGACAGAAATGATTGAGGGTAGGACAATAGATGTTGTCTACATGGATTTTTTTAGTGAAGTATTTGACGCTCATGAGAGGCTGGTCAGAAGGTTAAGTCACATGGGAGCCAAGGTATGTTGGCTCAGTGGTTAGCCCTGCCGCCTCACAGTACCAGGGACTCAGGTTCAATTCCACCCTCGGGGGGACTGTCTGTGTGGAGTTTGCACATTCTCCCCGTGTCTGCATGGATTTCCTTCCAAGTGCTCCAGTTCCTCCCACAGTCCAAAGATGTGCAGGTTAGGTGGATTGGCTACGCTAAATTACCCATAGCGTCCAGGGATGTATAGGCTAGGTGGGTTAGCTGTGAGACATCTGGGGATAGGGTGGGGCTTGACTTAAGTGTGATGCTGTTCGGAGGGTTGGTGCCGACTTGATGGGCCAAATGGCCTCTTTCCCACTGTAGTGATTCTATATTTAAAATTGACTTGGTCATGGGAGACACAGAATAGTTGCAGAGAGGTGTTTTTCTGACTGGAGGTCTGTGACCAGTGGTGCTCTGCAAGGGACCATTTGTTGTTTGCAATATGTATAAATGATTTGAATTACAAACATCTGACTTACAAACTCATACTCATGCATGCAATCCCAGACTGGGGTGGACACAGAGCAGTACGACACAGCAACAGGCTTTTTGGCCCACGAAGTCTGTGCTGACCAGCATGCCATTTTAAACTAATTGAATCTGCCTGCACATCGTCCTTATCCTTCTATTCCCTGCCTGTTCATCTATCTGTCTAAAGGCCTCTTAAACATTGCTATCATGCCTGCTTCTACCATCTCCCCTGTTCCAGACACCTCCCACCTTCTGTGTAAAAAAAAACTTGCTTCACACATGTCCTTTACCATGTCTGCTTGACCCTGGACGCTGGGCAATTTAGCATGGCCAATCCACCTAACCTGCACATCTTTGGACTGTGGGAGGAAACCAGAGCACCCAGAGGAAACCCACGCAGACATGGGGAGAATGTGCAAACTCCACACAGTCACCTGAGGGTGGAATCGAACCTGGGTCCCTAGTGCTGTGAGGCAGCAGTGCTAACCACTGAGCCACCCCATAAAAGCTACGTTCTGAAATTACAGCAAGAAAAACCAAGACCATTTACGTGGCCTTCAGGAAAGCATTCTGCAAAAAAATTTGATTTTAATATTCTGATTGCGCGTTTTCTCCAATGATTCTGTGACCCAGAGAGGCAAAAAGAACTCAGCAAAAAAATACATTTCAAGGCAAGCACAAAAATACCTTAACAGCATATAAGAATTTGAAAGATTATTTTGAACACATATCAAGGTTGTTTATTGTTCAAAGAATCTTGCAGCAATCAACAGCAAATTGTTTTCTCACTTAAGCCTGCTGTATTGATGTTGCAGTTGTTAACTTTGTCGTGTGAAAGTGAATGGATGCTGCGTCAATTGGTAAAATGAGACTCAAAGAAGTAGCCCTTTTTCTTATGCTTAATGTGTTATATAATGAGTGAAATGTTTATAAAAAAGTAGGGAGTGTGAGGTGGTGAAGAAACGATCATCTCTTTGTGCTCCCATAGGTTTTCTCCTAAATTGCTTGCAACAGAATCCCAGAATGTTATATTCCGCCTGTGGAGACCTCAGTGGTCATCCTGTTAGGTTTACAGCCTACACAATGACGTTTACATGGATCACTGCTAAACTGATTGAGTGTTTAATGCTCATTTGCACCTTTTTTAAAATATATTTCCTCTGCAACAAAATGTTTTTTTAATATATTGTGGGACTTGGTTATCAGCGGCTTGCCAGTATTTATAACATGGTCGTCCGTATCAGGGCTTCACTGTGCTAAAGGGTCATGCATCCTGCATGATGCACTGTAAAGGTGGACAGCCAACAGTGCTTAATGTATACTGCTCTTCAAAATGTACCTTGTTAACATTAACAATGCTCAAAGCCAATGTGCTAATTATGTGCAAAGTTCATGTACATAAACGTGGCAAGTGCCAAGTAGGGCTTGGTACCTACAAGGTCAGAAAGCACACGACATCAGGGTATAGTTCAACAGGTTTATTTAAAAACCTGAGCTTTCAGAGCATAGCCCCTTCATCAGGTGAAGGATCAGTGCCACGGAAGCTCGTGCTTTCAAAAAACCTGTTGGACTGTAACCTGGTGTCGTCCAATTTCTGACCTTGCCCACGCCAGTCCAACACTGGCTCCTCCACATCCTTGGTATGTACATACATACACACGTGCCAATGTACAAGTTGGGAATGGGAGTAGGCCATTCAGCCCCTTGGGCCTTCTCCAACATTTAACAAGATCACAGCTCTATCTCAATCCTACTTACCCCAATAGCATTTCACTGCCTTGCTTACCAAAAATCTATCCACTGGTGCCTTCAAAATATAGAAAGGCTCTGCCCTGACCACCATTTGTGGAAAATCCCAAAGTCTTGGAACCCCATGAGAAAAAGCTTTTCGTCCCATCTTTATTTTAAATGGAGAACACCCTTTCTTCAAATGGTGAATGCCTCCCAACTCAACTTTGTTTTAATGATTTGATTCTATTTTATAAAATAAATATAAGTTCCACTCACTGTATAGATGGAAGCTCTTTGAATAATCCAGCCACGGTGAGCTCACCTATATTTAGAATCTTCACTGTTTGTCCTCCGTGGAAAAAATTGTCTTTCAACTGTGCTTCTGTAGTCATCTATTACTGTGATATGGAATAAGCAGGAAGTCCCCAAGAGCAGAAATTTCCTTTGTTGTGTTAAGTGTAAAGTATAATTTTATAAATGTGTTTACAATATCATTACACATAAAGGACTAACTTCCTGATCAATCTGCCAAAAATATTGGAAAGATCAGGAGAATGGATCCTGTTGCAGTTTCTGACAAGGCTGCCATTTTGTAAACCACTGAAAATTCTTTTAACCAATCATGCCTCAGTCTGATTATGCCTTGGGTTTGTGGCCAAAATATTTCAATAAGCGTCTGTTGTAATGGTGGGGCTAACATAAACCTTCAGATGACCATCACTGGCACCATATTGCGTTGGATGAACTGGGCTCTTCGTCTCCATCAGGCAGAATTGCTACCACTATCCTCCTTTTTAGCATTGGAATCTACAGGGTTTCCCTGCTCTAATGTAATAGAGGAAGCCCATGGTACTCCAAAGAGATGAGGTTCTTATCTTAAGCTAGATGTAATCTATTACATAAAAGCAATCAGATACAAGGGACATTGATATGATAAATTTTGTTGTCCTGCTGTTTCTAAGATTGTGGTGGTCTACTTGGGAGATCTTCTCCTTCAAAGTCCAGACCTCTTTGGCTTTTCCCCACCCAAGTCCTTGGATGTCATCAGATTGGTTGGATCTCAACCGTGTCTTCAGAATTAACCCTTTTGGAATCATTACCTTAATCTACAATATTGAGCCCAATCTTTTAGCATTTACTCCATCTTTGCTCTCTTTACTCTCCATGTGTACCTACATTAAGTATCAGCTGAGGTTCTATTTCCAATAGATTCCTGTGAGGCAACTGCTTCAGCTGTTATTAAGGCTGGCACTCTAAGGCAGTTCTGAGGGAGTTCTGCCCTTTCTGAAGTGCCATCCTTCAGATATTAAGCTGAGATTCTGTTTGTCCTCACCGTTGGATATGACCTCCCTTCCATCATAAGGTCAGAAGTGGGAATGTGCATTCATTGGCGAACAATGTTCAGCATCATCCTTGGATACTGAAGCAGTCCATGTCCAAATGCAGCAAGGGCCGGACAATATCCAGGCTTGAGCTAACAAGTGGCAAGTAGCATTTGTGAGTGCCAGACAAGGACCATCTCCAAGAGAAAATCCAACTATTGCTCATTGGTGTCCTGTTGGCCAACCTTTACCTCTGCTCTTGTGCTACCTCAATATACCTACCACAAAGCCCTCCTGAAAATTTTGTTGTCCAATGCATAAATAATGAGGAGGACAATGAAACTTTGTGGATAATCACTTCTTTAACACATTCAGTAGCTTGTTAATTAGTTGTTTGAAAGTAGCAAATGGGCTTCCAATTTGCATCACTTTTGCTTTTCACTTTACCTGAGATTGATGACACTGTTTTACTGATCCATTTGCAGCCTTTTCAGTCCCACGTGTGAATCCACTCCTACGTTGCTATATGCTATTGTTATAACAAAATGAAATGGGGTCATCGGCTCCCCACCATTTTAAACTTCATCCCCCAATGCTCAGTAGCAGCAGTGTGTACCATCTGTAAGATGCGCTGCAGAAATTTACCAAAGATCCTCAGACAGCAGCTTCCAAACGCACAAAAGCTTTGATCCAGAAGGACAAGGGCAGCAGATACATGAGAATGCCGCCCCCTGCAAGTTCCCTTTCAAGCCATTCACCATCCTGACTTAGAAATATATCGTCGTTCCTTCAATGTCGCTGGGTCAAAATCCTGGAATTCCCCCGCACCCTCCAAGGGCATTGTGGGTCAACCCACAGCATATTGGACTGCAGTGGTTCAAGAAGGTAGCTCACTCACACCTTCTGAAGGGACAACTAGGGATGGGCAATAAATGCTGGACCAGTCTGTGACCCCCACATCCACGAGTCAGTGAATAAATAATCAAAAAAAGACACCTCAGATGATTGAAACAAGTACTTTTATTTCTTTTTTAGCTCACAGCCATCATATTTCAGTTAAAACTTGATTAACCAGTTTAAAATGAAGCAACAGAATTAAAGTTTTCTTGAGTGAAAGAATGAAGAATTTTATTACTCACTAACCCCAAAAAAGACCATAAAAAAGCTTAACATCAAACACTTATTAAATTACAGGTAATATGTTTAAAAAGAAGCCTGGTATGGATAGGAAGAATAGATTTGTCAGTTCTTAAATACACATGGAGCCTTTGAAAAGTTAGGTTTTAACCTTGAAGCCAATTGTTTAGTTGTTGATTCTGCTGCAGTGATAAAGTTTATAGATCTTTAGTTCTTAGTGAATGGTGGTTGTCCTAAGTTACTTTTTATACTGGACACTGACTTCAAACCATCGAGACTGGGAGAGAGAAGCTTGCAGTGTCCTTGCTGTTATCAGTTCACATTTAATTTTTCTCTCTTCGTTGCTCAAAGCTGCAGTTGATTAAAGGTCCATTTGTATGTTCCTGAGTCTGCCTTCATTGTTTTTCCAAGCTGACTACTCTGCAGGCATCCTTTCAGAAAAAGCATTTACCATGCATTTTCAAATTAATCAGGAAACGTAAATGTCTTAAAGCTTGACTCAGTTTGGTTTCACTGTCTTTTGGTGAAATGAAATTTTCAGCCCTAGTAGGTTTTATATGTTTTACGCTGGTTTCATAAGGCTTCAATCTGTGGTCAGGTAATAATGGCAGCCATTTTAGGTCAGCATTTGACCATCATGGTCTCAGGTATTTTAGTTTAAGGATGGAAGGTGAATATCAATAGTCCATATTTAACATTACTGTAACACTTCGTATATTGCTTTCTAATGTTTCTAATACTTCCATGTTTTTCTAAGCTCCTTTTTCTTGCATGTTCCTGATTCTATTTTGGAACTTCATGTTGCATTCTGTCTTTATAATTGGGTTAAATAAAAGCAAAATACTGTGGATGCTGGAAATCTGAAACAAATACAGAAAGTGCTAGAGAAACTCAGCAGATCCGGCAGCATCTGTGGAGAGAGAAGCAGTTAACACTTCAGTCTGGTATCCCTCTACTTTGAAGAAGAAAATCATTCTGGATGTGAAATGTTAACTGTTTCTCTCTCCACAGATGCTGCCAGATCTGCTGACTTTCTCCAGCAATTTTAGTGGATGTTTATAGCTGGGTTTTCCATAATTTTATCTCTGTGTTTTACACCTCCTCCCTCTCAGTATGCTGTAAACCTTTTATAACAGGTTTTAGGTGCGTAAAAGCCTTGAATAATATTTGCCTCCACACATACCGATTTGCAATAGATGGCCACATCCTCTTAAAATTGAAGAGTTTTATGATTTTGTAATTTATCCTGAGGAAGATTTGAGGAGCACAGGTTTAGTTAAATGGTATTTGTGTTCCTGAACTGTTGAGATCCAGCAAATGTGGGTCCCCACTCTTCTGACATGTCTCACGTGATTTCAGGAGGTTTTTGAACCCAAAGTGCAACATTAATTTTACACCATGTGGAGGAAATATTCTTTCCATACGTGTAACTGATGGACCGTCATCGCTGTATGTTCTCCAAGCCTCATTAAACAACCAGGAGGTGTGATAATAGAAAATAGGAGTTAAAGGCAAGGAAATTAAGACAAGTTAGAATAACTCATTTAATCCAATACTGTGAGCAGATTTGAGTTATATTGTCCAAGTTAAATATCAACTTCTGTTTGTTTTAGTATATGTAAATATTAGTGGCACATCGAGAGAATGTGTGCTTATTTTGTTTGGACTTTGATCAATATAGATTTAATTAAATCACATATTATAATATTATGTTCCTTCACAGAATTTTGACATCCTCTGAACCTCTTAAGTCGATCAGGATTTTGCAAACTAGAAAGACATTGAAATGGTTGCAGCATAACACCATCGTAGATACAGCTTAGCTATGAAATGGGCCAGTAATATAGAGCAGTCTGCAGAAACATTGGAAGCACTGTGATGGAGCAAATTAATGTGACATATCAAATGTTGTCTGTTCTTGCAGCTGTTCTTTTACTTCTCTCAAAATGCGTGTACAATTCCATTCTGAACCAAATTAAGTCACAGTCAAAAAGGTTTAGTGAATACGGAACTCTGAGCACCACTAATAAAGTGACCAGACTGCAGAGTTAAATATGTTTTAAAAATTGCCTAAACAGATTGTCATTTAGTTCTCTTACCTACTTGTATTTTAAGTTGTGACATCCTAATAACAACTAATTGAAATTATTATATCAATCCTAAAGAACTTTTTTTGTTTAACGGCTACAATAACATTGACTTACTGTAAGGAAGTCTGTTACATGTAAAGTGATTCCTCACAGTCCAGGTTTAAGCATCTTGTCCAATTGCAAATTTATTGCTCTGGCAGAAAAGCATAATAATTATTGGTGATTATATGAGAGAGAAAGGTTTACTCCAGACACGAGATGATCAGGCTTGGCTTTTGCTGGTGTTTTTCTTTCCAGCTACGTTGACAGCTTTTCTCAGCAGGGCCCCCCTGTCCCAGGGAAACCTTTACTTATCTGTCCCACTAAAATCCAGAATGTCCTCCTTTTGATATCAAGTCACGTACAAACTTCCAGATTATGACATCCTGGTCATTTCTACAATTGCCCTGTGATATCTGTCATCCAATTACCCTGGGACCAGCCCCTCTTCCTGCTGTCCTCTACTTTGATCTCTAGAATGAATTTCTGTAGCTTCTCAACTCTGATCAAATAACTGAAATACTGACATTTTCAGTTCTTGCAGCCATTTCTTAGAGTTCATTTTTGCTGTTGCAATCTCAAACACCTCTTCCTTACGGTCTGTGTGTGAAATTTTAGAAATCACACGACAACAGGTTATAGTCCAATGGGTTTATTTGAAAACACAAGCTTTCGGAGCTTCACTCCTCCTTCATGTGCTAGACTAACACATGAAGAAGGACTGAGGCTCCGAAAGCTTGTGTTTTCAAATAAACCCATTGGACTATAACCGGGTGTCGTGTGATTTCTGACCTTATTTGCCTCAGTCCAACACTGGCTCCTCCACATCATGTGAAATTTTAAACAGATCCCTCAGCATCCACATTTCAAAGGATTCAATTTTTTTCCACAGATCTTTAGTTATTGTCCAGGCTTCTGAAACAGACAGGAAATTGGACAGAATGTAATATCGTATGAGCTTTTCCTTGTTGCAGTTTGAGTTTTCTTGTTGTTAACACATCCTTCATTATTAATCCCTGACTCCATGAGTATTAAAGGCATTTGTCTTGCACTTGTTCACAGATAGAGAAGGCAGTAAGATAAAGCTGGTCTTTGTCTTTGCTTTTCCAGAGCTCCCCATTGCGAAACTGGAACCTGTAACATTTCCCTCCTTAAGTGGCTTCAGATCTGGATCCTTGTGCAAAGTCAAAAACTAAAATCCAGATTATTTTTCAGCAACCTTCAGCTTTCGTGGTGTGTGATCCTATGGGTCATACTACAAAGGGGAAATTAAGAAGACAACACGTAATTATACTCTGAACTGAATCATTACTTTGTCCTGTCTTGTTTCTGAATCTGTTTATAACAGTGTTGAAGATGAGTTGGTTGGATTTTTTTGTATATACTTTGTCTGCTGTCATTCTTAAGATAATGTATATTACAAAACTGTGTCTGGTAAGAAAATGGACATTTATATGCACTGATTCTATTCTTTTAATAGCTGTGTGAATGGTGAGTGTGAAGTGAGGGAACACATATTTTAAAATAACCATAAGCTATAAACTACCTTATTACCCAATAGCCTTGTCACCAAATTTCAGACTATATCTATCACCTTCCAAACCCATGAGCACTTCCATCTAGAAGGACAAGGGCAGCAGATACATGGGAACACCACCCCCTGCAAGTTCCCCTCCAAGCCACTCACCATCCTGACTTAGAAATATATCACTGTTCTTTCACTATCACAGTGTCAAAGTCCTGGAATTCCCTCCCTAATGACATTGTGGGCCAACCCACAGCACATGGACTGCAGCGATTCAAGAAGGCAGCTCACCCCCACCTTCTCAAGGGGCAACTAGGGATAGGCAATAAATGCTGGGCCCAGCCAGCAGTGCCCAATGAGTGAATTTTAAAAAAAGTCGATTGATGGGAGTCCAATGATGAAACGTAAATGCAGTGTTGGACAGCAATAATAACAAGTTATATTCATACAGAGCATTTAATGTAGTAAGGCAGCCCAAGGTTTTTCACAGAAATGTTATAAAGTTAAGCATCTCACTGAGACACATAAAGAGAAATCAGTACATGAGACTGATACTTGGTCAAAGACATTGGGTTCAAGAATGTCTTAAAGGAGAGAGAGAAGGTGCAGAGGGGTGTTGGAAAAGAGTAACACAGTAACAGTACACAGACAGAAGCTGACAGTGGCAAAAAAACGCTTGACCATCAATAGTGGATCTCGGAGATGGAGAAAAGGCCAGAATTAGAGGAGCACAGTTGTCTGGGGCTTGTGGGCTGGAGGAGATTACAGAGATAGGGAGGGGCATGGACATGGATGGATTTGAAAATAAAGCTGGGAATTTTAAAGTCCAGGCACTGCTTTTAACTATGAGTGATTGTGGTTCACTGAGCACAGGGCTTATGGGTGAATGACACTTGGAGCAAGGTAGGACGCAGGCAGCAGACCCCGAATTTGCTAAAGATCTCAGCAGGATGTAATTTGAGCAAATGCAAGTCATGAAATGTTTGTCTGGCAGTGCTGGGGTACAACAAGTTAGAAAAGTCTGGAGTTTAGAAGAATCAGGTGGATTTGGTACAGTAGAGAAGGGGAGCAAAACAAATAGTCAAAGCAGACAAGAGCTTGGCAGAGAATGAGTTGGATTGAAGGATCTGTTTTTGTGCTGTATGACTCTATAACTCATAGAACACTATAAAATTCTAACAGGATTAGTTAGGGGGAGGTGATGGTCTAGTGGTACTATTGCTGGACTATTAATCCAGAGACCCAGACAGTGTTCTGGGGACCCGGGTTTGAATCCTGCCTTGGCAGATGATTTCAATAAATATCTGGAATTAAGAATCTAATGACCATGAATCCATTGTCAATTGTCAGGAAAAACCCATCTGGTTCACTAATGCCCTTTAGGGAAGGAAATGCCATCCTTACCTGGCCTGGCCTACATGTGACTCCAGACCCACAGCAATGTGGTTGACTCTTAACTAGGCAATTAGGGATGGACAATAAATGCCGCCTAGCCAGTGACATCCTCATCCCATGAACGAATAAAGGAAAAAAAAATGCAGGAAGAATGTTTCCAATAACTGGGGATTCTGAACTAGGGGTCACAGACTAAGGATAAGGGATAAGTTTTTTTGGACTGAGATGATGATAAATTTCTTTACCCAGAGAGTGGTGAGCCTGTGGAATTCTCTGTCGCAGAATGTGACTGAGGCCAAAATATTGAGTGTTTTCAAGAAGGAGTTAGACATAGTTCTTAAGGCTAAAGGGACCAAAGGCTATGGGGAGAGAGCAGGAACAGGGGACCGAGATGGCTGATCAGCCATGAAAATATCGAATAGTGGAACAGGTTCAAAGAGCCAAATGGCCGCCTCCTCTTCTTATTTTCTATGTTTCTAAGAACATCTTAGGTTCTTCTTAGGGGAAA
This sequence comes from Rhincodon typus, assembly GCF_021869965.1. NCBI lineage: Eukaryota > Metazoa > Chordata > Chondrichthyes > Orectolobiformes > Rhincodontidae > Rhincodon > Rhincodon typus. Next base: position 46,218,824 of record NC_063353.1, on the reverse strand, counting down.
GTAAAGGTTCAGGGAGATTAAGATTCTTTTGGAGTGTTGCCCAATGCATTAGGGGGTGGAAAAAGAGATTTTCATTTATATCTTCCTCTTATTTCTTTGCTTCTTTAGATATTAACCATGTGTTTGGTGACCTATTCAAACTGAGGATCCAGATATGACTTACTGCATTTTTTATCAGCAAATATGATATTCTATTACAGAACATTAGAACAGAAAGGGATAGAAGCAATTCTTCAGCTACATAAAGCCCTCAATAGACCATACCTGGAATACTGTGTGTAGTCATGGGCACCATAACTTGTGAAGGATGTATTAGTCTTGGATGGAGCGGAGAGTGTTGATTTATCAGAATGATGTCTACACTCTGGGTTACGTCATGAAGAGGCCCTTAACAAACTAAGGTCATATATCCTGGAATCAAGAAGATTAAAGGGTGATTTGATCAAAGTTTTCAAGATATTAAGCTTAACAGTTGGGAGAAATTTCTTCCAATTTGGGAATCTAGAAATAAGGCACAGAGTCCAAAAATTAGAGCCGACATTTCAGGAGTGAAATTCATAAACAATTAATCATGCAAAGGGTGGTAGGAGTTTGAAACTCTCATTCACGAATGGCAATTAATACTAATTTTATACTAATTTAATATAATTATATTATACTAATTTTATATTTAAAATACTAATTTAATACTATATTTTAAGCCTGAGATTGATAGATTTTTCTTGGTCAAAGATATTACAGGATATGGGGCAAAAGTGGGCTATGGAGCTGGGTGGATGACCAACTGTGATCTTATTGACTACGGAACAGAATTGAAAGGGCCGAATGGCCTCCCCTCTGTTCCTAACTGAGTTGACTGCAATATGAATACTCTTATTTGCACAGTGGATGCATATGTATTTTAACTATCTTCTGTGTTAACTTGTAAAATAGTAAGGTAAAAGGTAGTAAGATTGTTTTGGGGTCATTGTGGTGCTTTACTTGCTTGATTACTCAGACTCTAACGTCAGGAAGACAGATGTCTAGAATGAGCATGTGGAGAGGGAGGTCTTGGGCATTACATTAGAGAGCTGTCTGTGATAACCTATTCTCTATAGGTGTAAATGAAGCAGGTTTGCAGCACGTGTGGAGTTGAAAAGCCTTATTTAGTGATAGCACAAACAGCCTCACTGACCGAGTCTGTGTGAACAGCCACGGCCCAGTCCTCCAAACTGGGGTCTTAATGTACAGCGAGCAGTATTGGCTTAAAGCACAAGATGATGCCAAGTTCAAGTTTAGTTGATGCCTCAGTGAACATGATTGAAAATTAATAAATTCCTCAACAATGCATGTACATCTTGTGATACTCAGCTCAGTTTCAGATGCTGATTCATCAAACTAATTTGAAAGCCAGACTTAGACACATGAATGTTCTTTATCAAACTGATTACCTAGTTGTAATCATTCTGTCAAATCCCTCACATTTAATTGAACCTCCGTTCTGTCAGCAAATTGGTCTGTAAAATTCTGCCCTTGGACTTTTGTACGAGTCTTTTTGGGAGGAGTTCAAACATCTTCCCTTTTGAAAATACTCATTTTATTCAGAAAATCTTATCTCACTTTCATCAGCAATATGTATTCATGGATCCTAGCCCCTTTGCAAAACTGATGTTTTTTATTAAATGTGCATCAGTCCCAACTTAATTCTGAAACACAACTCAACTAAAAGGGCATTTAAATGTGAAGTGTTTTAATTAAAAATGTTAGTACATTAAAAAGAAAATACTTAAAGCAAGTGTGCAAACAATTTTTAATGAGTTTGATGAGATATATTTGGAAGAAGAGAATAGTCCACTAGGGTAGCACAGTGGCTCAGTGGTTAGCACTGCTGCCTCACAGCACCAGGGACCTGGGTTCAATTCCAGCCTCAGGTGACTGTGTGGATTTTGCACATTCTCCCTGTGTCTGTGTGGGTTTGCTCTGGGTGCTCCAGTTTCCTCCCACAGAGGTTAGGCTACACTAAATTGTCCATAGTGTTCAGGGATGTGTAGGTGAGGTGCATTAGCCACGGGAAATGTAGGGATGGGTCTGGGTGGGATGCTCTTCAGAAGGTCTGTATGGGCTTGTTGGGTTGAATGGCCTGTTTGCAAGCTGTGGGGATTCAATTTGAAACAAATTAAGGGTTGGCCCTTTTTAGTTAGCAGGGACAATGGTGAAAGTTCAGTGAGATCCAGTGCTGAGAATTGTATTTACTAAAATCAGCATGGAGTAAGCTTTGCTTCTGGAAGTTTTCTGCATTCTTGAACTTTGCAGCAAATAAACCCCTCTCTGGGAAATATCAGATGGGAAGGAATTATCAAAATTGGGTGGGTGGGGGGTGCTTTGTCAATATTAATGTGAGATTGAGGTTAAACTGCTGGCAGGTGATGGGGCGGAGGTAGATTTATTTGCTATCAAAAAAGCACAAATAGCCGGGTCTACTACGCTTTCACAGTTTCTTCTGGTGTACTCATGCTGAAGACTTGCTAAAGAGAGATCCTAAGAACCTTCTGGAAATCTCAAGTGAAGTCAGAGTCTCAATTCCATTCTAACGAAAGTAACTGGGTGGGTTTTGGACTCAAATACAGGCAGATTTCCCAAATTGTTGGACAAGGTCCTAATATATTTTTTTTCTCTCTTGCGGGAAATTGACATTATCTGCAAGACCAGTGTGGGTTGCCCATTGAATGTCTTCTTTGACCATTTGAGAGGCAGTTTAAGAGTCAATTGCATTCCTATGTAATCTGGTCAGACCAGGTAGGAGTAACACATCCATAAAGGGCATTAGTAATGGGGTTTATTTTACAATGGATTATCATTTCAATGCTCACCATTCCTGAAACTAGCTTACAAATCCAGATTTATTAATCAGATTTTGATAGCGATAGCTTCTGTGCTGTGATTTGAACCCATGTCCCCTGCTGTTAATCTTTAGATTAACAGTCTGGCCACGTTAGCCCTGCATTCTCCCCTGCAGTTCATCTGAATATATTTTCAGCATTCACTGGAACAATACCAACATGTCACCAGGACCTTTGTTCAGACAACTCAAACTGTCACTCATAAAATATTTGCACCTACGCTCAAACTATCTCATCTGTCACACTAATGGTGAGTAATTCTATTGAGCCATAGTTTAAATTGTATATGTGCATTTCAATCAGTACATTGTCCATGATTGGGCATTAAAGGGGTTGCAATATTAAACTTTACTGCTGTTTAGGGTGTACATCTGAAAGGGCTTTACCAATGATTGAAGTTCAGGAACCTCTGCTGTAGATCATCTGATTTTAAAAGCTATTGCATTACCACTAAGTAGGCTCGTGGTAAAGCTAGATAATTTGAAATACCAAATAACATTAAAATAATACCAATGTCATGACAATATTACCATTTATTGTCAAAAAGTGTATTGCATGAGGCAAATGGGGAATTTCTGAATTTTGGCAATAGTTACAACTCTGCCCAGAAATAGAAGTACTGTGGTATCTGACATTCTATTCCGTTGAGGGTAAATGTTACCAGTTTTCCAACAGTTCTTGCCAACGTTTTAATAAGGAAACCCGTTGATGAAATGCTGTTGAAGTGTACGAACTGGGTGGGAAGGGCATGTGAATCTGAGTAACAGGAGCAGGCTTGATCCAGTTTGTACTGAGTTTGCGAACTCAGTCAGGTACACAAATGGGCACAGCAGCCTACCTGCATTAACGATACCTACAGGCGATGTAAAGCTGAGGACTGCAGTCTTAGAGCGAGCTGTGTTTGAGTAGACACTGTGATATTTACAATCAAGGGTAGGATTTTATGGGAGATTAGAGATGACTGTAGTTCTATTGAAATGTAAAGGATGAATCTGATTAGAAAAAGGAAAACGGTTACTTTTAAATCCAGGTCAGAACTAACAATGCAGCTGCTTTTAGGATGCAGTATGTCTACTGTTTTTGATATGATTAGATTGTAAGGTTGATGCTTTCAGGATAAGTATGTGACAGAGGTTGGATATCAGTGATCTATGAACTAATAAAAGTTGGACGTCATTGCTGTTAAAAGGATAAATAACGTAAATGTTCCATAAATACAGTGTGTGTTCATCACTTCCTCAGGCTTTTGTCAGAGTTCAATATTGCCATTGTGGGTATGGTCCTTGGTGTATTTCCTGTTGTTTGCAGAGTGATAGCCAAATTTAATAGCAACAACAGAGCGTGGAAGTTGCAGTGGGAAAAGGAGACTAACCAGCAGGGGACTATTGATCACTGTGGGAATTGGAAGACAAGGATTTGAGACATGAAATGGATTGGCGTTAGCAGAGTGAAAGTCAGGTGAGGGGAGATTTCCATTTTCCAGCCAGGAGCAGGAGGCTGACCCAGAAATGACTAGTCCACAGTGTCCAGTCGCTGACCTTGTCTTTGTTCCTCATGTGTTGTCCATGGAGTCCCTGTGGCTTTCCTCTCCTACCCCTCTGGGTATAGGGAACCTTCCAACCAGTCGGCAGCCTCTTCCCTCAGTTCTCACCCAGCCCCAACACAGAGAAGCACCAATATCTTCCACTGAGGGGCAGCAGGAACAATACCACACCATCCTGCAAACTTGGTGCGGGAGTCTCGTGTTCACCAGGTGGTAAATGAGGAAACCATCTGTCCTTTAAACAGCTCAAATAGAGCATCTAGCAGTCACATATGAACATGCGAATCAGGAGCAGGAGTAGAATCATAGAATCCTTATGGTGCAGAAAGAGGCCATTTAGCCCATCGAGTCTGCACCAGTCTCCGAAGAGCATCCCACCCAGACTTAGTCCCAGCCCACAACTTCATCCCCATAAACCCACATTTTCACCCTGGCAAATCTACTGAGCCTGCACATCCTAATCATTACTTTTAGCATAGTCAATCCACCTAACCTGCACATCTTTGGATTATGGGAAAAAAACCAGAGCACCTGGAGGAAATCCACATAGACATGGGGAGAATGTGTAAACTTCACACAGACAGTCACCCAAGGCTGGAATTGAACCTGGGTCCCTGGTGCTGTGAGGCAGCAGTGCTAACCACTGAGCTACCCTGCTGCCTTATTCAGACCATTTAGGTTCTGAAACCTGCTCCCCCATTTGATAAGATCATGACTGATCCAATTGTATTAATCAAATCCATTAATCCCTGATAACCTTTCTTCATAGAATGCCTACAGTGTGGAAACAGGCCCTTCTGCCCCACACCAAACCTCAGAGCATCCCACCCAGACCCAAACCCTGTAACCCATCTACCCTATGCACTATGGGCAATTTAGCATGGCCAATCCACCTAACCTGCACACCTTTGGACTGTGGGAGGAAACTGCAGGAAAAAAGCCAGAGGAAATCCACGCAGACACGGGGAGAATGTGCAAACTCCACACAACAGTTGCCCAAGGCTGGAATTGAACCTGGGTTATTGGCACTGTGAGGCAGCAGTGCTAACCACTGAGCCACTGAGCCACCATGCCACCCCATGGTGCTCTGCCTAGCCTTACCCTGTATCTGACCCCGTGTTGTACCTGTCCTGGGAGGGTTTGCTGGTAGTTGGTACAGCTTACCAATGCTCCCCTTGAGATGAGCACAAGTTCCAATAAAAATCCAATATTAAAACGGATAAAACAAAAGGGGAAAAGCCATCTGCTTTACAAACATTCTAGGACTCTGTTTTGATGAGCAGCTAATTGGCCACACGATGGGAAATTAGTCGTGCTCCATTGTGAAAAACAAGTTTTTAAAAAAGGAATACTTGGGAAGGACTTCAGCAAGTGTACTGAAGCTCTGTTTTGAAGTATACAAAACAGGATCTCACCAACTTAGCTGCACCACTCAACTGTGGGAAGGTGACCCTCAGGTTAAATCCAACATCCTTCGTTTCCCTCCAATGAGAGAAAAGCATATGGTTTCCATGCTAAAAGGAAAAGGTAATGTCCCTATTGTTCTACCAGACCATCGGGCTGGTCTGTTATTACAGAGAGACGACTGTTGGTGGTTTCAGCTGAGGGTCACCAGGTCTCCAGTGAGGGGGAGAGGTTGAGAAAGAGAGTCTTTCATGGTAACCTCAGCCTGTGGGAGAATTGAACCCACACTGTTGGCATTGCAAACAAGCCTTCCAGCCAACTGAGCTGACTCATCCTGTCATCTATTGCTTTCAATCTCCACAAGACGAGATGGACCAGTACATGTTATTTGCTTGTTTTACTGATTGATTGATTGATTATTCCTTGCCTTGCACAGAGAAAGCCAGCTACCTGGCCGAGAACCCCTTCCCCTTGCCCTTCTCGAAGCTCACAGTCTGTATTGTGACCAGGCTCTCATGCCTGTTTGCAAATGCCACGCCACAATTAGCTCTTCTGACTTGATTATTGTAATTAATAAAGTTTGAGTTGATTTTTTTTGTTCAGCTACATGCATGTTGTTAAATGAATTTAACCTTGGTGCAAGGGTCCTGAAAATCAACATTGTGGGCCAGTGGAGCAGATGGGTCTGGGGCAACATCATGGTTATGGTTAGAATTGTACAATGCTTGTGGTCCCAGAATCAGTCTTAATTCAGCATTTTGAAGATGCAAAGGAGATTTTTAAAAAAGTCATTAAAAGCCACGGAGATGTTGTCATGTTCTCCAGCAAAATCCGTTTCTCCTTTCAGCTCTGGTCTCTTGGCTGTCTCCTTCCTGCTAACCTTGGGTGGGCTGGTGTAAAAGCCTTGTAAATTTGCTCTTTGATCTAAAACTGGAAAAAATCTAGCAGGTAATGTAAAATTGTGGACAATTGGATGTTGATGAGCTCTAGAGCTTGTTGATGAGCTCTTCAGAAATAGTGGATTGGCCGTGCTAGATTGCCATGTAGTGTCCAGCACTGTGCAGGGTGGGTGGATTAGCCATGGCAAATGTGGCGTCATTGATTGTTGGAAATCCATCTAGTTCACTGATGCCCTGTCGGGAAGAAAGTCTACTGTCCTTATCTGGCCTACATGTGACTCCAGACCCACAACAATGTTGACTCTTAAGTGCCCTCTGAAAATTGCCTAACAACCCATTCAGTTCAAGACTAATTAGGGATGGGCAATAAATGTTGGCACCCATATCCCACAAAAGGATAACTTTAAAAGATTTCAGCTGTCAAAGGGGTAAACTGACTTAGTCTGACCCTTTAGATTCCCAGGCAGAGCCATACAAAGTGGAAAAGCGTGGTGATCAAAGTTTATAGCGTCCCTGATTCCAAAAATCCCAAAGTTTTGTACTATTCCTGATATATTTTTTCCCCTGGGACCTCTACCTTCTGCCCATTTGCCAAATGCTTGTTCTACGAATGTAACAGAATAGCTAGTTGTCAGCAAGCAGCAAGACAATAGTTCAATTCGGTTGGCCCACTATTGACATGAGTGAAGTTCAAATGTCGGCAGAACCTAAGATTAAAATTACAATCATGAACTTGCATTCAGTGTTTATGGTATCTTTGAACTTATGTATCATCGAGACATTTATGGCAACTTTTGCTAGTGTTATAGGTTGAATTGATTATTGTGGGAGCAGAATTGCATAAGCAAAAGAGGATTGTAAGGTCAGAATGTAGGAGGTGAAAGTCTGTAGTATCCGATGTCTACAATAATAATATGTCAATTGTTCAATGTTACTTTCCCTGGGGATTATGTCCCAATGAAGACTTGGGCACTAACAAACTGAGTTATACTCGGAGGAATGAGCTTTTCCTACAATAGAATTACCTGTGTATTTGGTCCAATAAATAGGAGTAAGGGAAAAATGTCCAATAAATGTTACCCTAGAGGATTTCACAAAATACATGCTGTAAGACTCTACTTTTTGCATGAAATTGTGCTCCATGAGTCTATAATGATGATGGGAGAAAAACATGTTTAATGGTTCCTCATTAATTTGTGTGACCTGCCACTTTGAAAAGCTCGTAGCTCCGAGTACAGAATACAGTGCCAATACCTTGTGCCTTGTAGCGCCATCACCCCAGTTCATGACCATAACATATTATTCAACGTTGTTTAATCAACAGTGGGTTCTGGGTAGCACCCAGGCACATTCTCTGCACAAAGAGAGGGATAGTTTGGAAACACTTGCAATTGTTTTCCTCATTCGTTCATGGTGCAGGATGTTGTTGGCTGGGCCAACATTTATTGCCAGAGAGTCAACCACATTACTGTGGGTCTGGAGTCACATGTAGGCCAAACTGGGTAATGACAAAAGGAAATCTGTGGACAGTTGTTCTATAATGGCATCAATGATGTCAGATGGGTTTTTATAACAATTGACAGTTCAATTAGAATTGTTAGGTGCATGTTTTGGACTGGTACAGACTTGATGGGCTGAAGGGCCTTTTCCTGTGCTATAAATCTGTACGACAATGGTTGTATCATCACCATTTAGATGAGCATTTTAATTCCGCCTTCCCAGATTTTTATTGAATTCAGATGTCACCCTCTGCCAAGCTGGGATTTGGGATTTCTAGCCCAGTGACACTGCCACTAAGCCACTGCTTCCTTTTAGGTGCTATCAGCCATCGCTAGGACCATGTGAATGGATGGGACGTTGGTGGCAGGCAGTGCATCTGTGATTAACCCCGTTGATAGAAAGGGCTCCAACAGCGAAACGAGCTCCGAAAACAACCTCCTATGTTGCAGCTTGAAATCGACGTTCACTGATTCCTTACCTGAAGGTAGTCCTCGGCAGTTGATGCTTCATCCTGAGCTTGTGTTTGTTTCTTCCCAAGCAGTGGTTTGCCTTGCACTCATGGGACAGAGTGGGGAGGCCAGGTCCTCAGTCCACTTTGGCTGGAATGAGAATTGATCTGCCTGCTGGCGATATCCAGGGTAGACCATTTAAGACAGAGATGAGGAAACATTTCTTCACCCAGAGGTTGGTCAAGCTGTGCAATGCTCACCCACAGAAGGCAATGGAGGCTGGGGTCTCTGACTCGAGAGAGATTGATAATGAAATTAGATACTATAGGTATCAAGGAGTATGGAGAGCAAGTGGGAATATGGTAGGGATCAGCCATGATCATACTGAATTGTGAAGCAGTCTTGAAGGGCCAACCCCCGCTCCTGGTTTCTACCTTTTCCATTCTGAACCATGCTACAACCAACTGAGCTGGTAGGGGAGTCTAAAACTAGAGGACATGGGTTTAAGGTGAGAAGGGAAAGATACAGAGGCAATTTTTTCACACAGTGTGTGGTGAGTCAAATGGGCTGTCAGAGGTAATGGTGGTAGCGAGTACAATTTTGTCAATTAAAAAATATTTAGACACGGATATGGATGGGATAGGTACAGAGGGATATGGACCAAATGCAGGCAAATGGGGCTAGATTAAAATGTAAAAACTGGGCAGCATGGGCAAGTTGGGCCGAAGGGCCTGTTTTCGTGCTGCAGACCTCAATGACTCTACAGCTAACCAGCCCCATTTACTCTGCAGTGATTATTTATTTATTCCTTTTGCATATGGAACTGTGATCGAAATTGTTTCTTAATGCTGGTAAAACTTCGATTGATGCTCCAGAATGCTTAATGCATTTATTCCTAAGTTATGTTTTGCAGGGAGTTGCAGGAAATTGTTTGTCCAATTGAAATATAACAAGCTTAAATTACAAGTAACCAGGGAATGAAGTTCCTCCAGTCTGTTGTTTTACTGTGAAAGCTGCTGTAAATGTAAAGCCTACAGCAGCTACCTTGTTGGGGGTTTCTCGGCGAGCCGGTGTGGGGGGTCTCTCGGTGATCACCGGGCAGTCTTTGGGTGACCCCGGCGTGGGGGGGTTCTCAGTGTGGATGTTCAGCCTCGAGATGATTCCAGAGCGGTCTCCCGGCCTTGCGGGACTCGGTCTGGAGTCAAGGCCCAGTGCAGTCTAGAGGGTCGGTGTCAGCATGGACTGGATTGGAAGAACTGTCATTCTGAACTTTTTATTTCTTTATTTTTCTAATTTTGTTTTTCCCCTAAGAATTTGTACTTAAGAATCTGTACCCAGGTACCTTCGTACCTAAGATGGTGCCATAAGTGGCAAATTGCAAACTTTTCACTGTACTCATTGGAATACATGTGACAATAAAGCTAATTCTAATTCTGATCATAAGCAAGTGGAGGAATTTCACCCCTGTGTTGTACTAGTTAGCCAAAAAAAGATAAGCTGTGTGAATTTGGAATTTCTTTCAAACAACAGAACAAGTGTTTCCTTGAAGAAAAAACATTTGTAAAACCCAGAGACCAGACGTTTTTGAATGAGTTATAGAGTCAGAGGTTTACAGCACAAAAAAAGAAAGGCCTTTCATCAAGTCTGCACTGGTCAAAAACAACCACCAAATTATTTTAATCCCTTTTTTCAGCACTTGGCCAATAGCCTTTTATGCCTTGGTATTGCAAGTGCACTTCTAAATACTTCTTCGATGTAACATTTATTTCCTAGAATATTCTAAGGCTGAAGGTTTAGCATTTGACCAAACTCTTCAAAATAATTTAAAGGGTACCATTTCCCCAGCTGTTTTCTAGTGTACCTTTTATATTGTTCAAGTAAGCTGGTGCTGTTAAGTACAAATAGTACCTCATTGCCAAATTCCATTAGTGAAACAAGTTGCACAATCTAAGCCTATTCTTTGGACAGTGCTCAGACATAAATAGCACGGAACGAGATAAGATGGCAACTATTATAGATTCAACCAAGTTCACACAGCAGGAGCAGCTGTGAAGTGTCTAGCCAGATAACAAATGAGAATATTTTAATGTTCCATCGTGGTTCGAGACAGATTTAACTAAATTATATTTGGAAAGAAACAATACCATGCTAAATGTTTTCTGAAGGAGCTGATGGAATATGGTAATGGCTGTGTCCATGTGTGATGTTATGGCTTTACATCAACTGAGAGGAGATACTTGAAAGGTTTGATTGAAAGATACAAAAGGTGTCAGCCCAATTTTTCGGTTTGCTTTGATACCTGGGCAGAGTGGATCCCAGCTTCATCTCAGATTCGGTCTCTTAGGACCATGGTGATATAGGGTGGAATTATCTCTACTTACACGAAGGTCCCAGTGTGGAATAAGTTTGTAAAATAAAAACAGAAGTTACTGGAGAAACTCAGTAAGTTCTGGCAGTACCTGAGAAGGGGGAAACGGAGTTAAGTTTTCAAGTGAAGCTTGACGCCTCCTCCGAGTTCCAAGGATGTGACATTGGACTTCAAATGTTAAATCTGTTTCTCTCTCCAGAGATATTGTAAGACCTGCTGAGTTTCTCCAGCACTTACTGTGTTTGTTTCAGCTTTCGAGCATCTGCAATATTTTGCTTTTATTAGAATAGGGTTGTGCTGCATGAGACGCTTATTCAAAACAGTATTTCTTCATGGATCAGCGCACTCAAGCAAGTGGTGGGAAATGTTTGCCCATCATCACGGTCCGAAGTAAATTTGTGCCAAAAAGTAGAAGCACTTTTAAAAACATTCTTCAGTGGGATATAAAGATTCTTAGCAAGGCCAGTATTCATTACACAACCTCATAGCCCAGCAATCTGCTCAGGGGAGGCCTAGTGGCATTATCACTGAAATGTTAATCCTGAGACCCAGGTAATGTTTTGGTTATCTAGGTTTGAATCCCATTCATGGTTGATGGTGAAATTTGAATTCAATAACAAAACAAATCTGGAATTATGAGCCTAATGTGACTCCAGGTCCACAGCAATGTGATTGACTTCCAACTACCCTCTGGGCAATTAGAGATAGGTAATAAATGCTAGCCCAGCAGTGATGTCCTCATCCTGTGAATTAATTTAAAAAAAAAAGTTGAAAGGTAATTTCTGAGGACAGTTGAGAGTCAACCACATTTTCTGCATCTGGAGTCACATGTAGGCCAGACCCAGTAAGGATGACAGATTTCTGTCCCTAAGGGACATTAGTGAACCAAATGGGGTTCTACAAAAAGCAACAATGGTTCATGGGCATCATTAGACAAGGTTTAATTCTAGATTATTTTATTAAATTTACATTTCACCATCTGCCACGGTGGGATTTGAACTCAAGTCCCCAGATCATTAACCGGGGGTCCTGGATTGCTAGTTCAGTGATACTACCATGAGACAATCAGTTTCCCAGGAACATTCATTAGCTACTGAGAGCCTGGATGTCACATTATGGTCAGAGCCCTTGTCACAGCGTCTCATGTAAACACCTTAATTTTTCAGTTAGTGATAATTAAGTCTCAGGTTTAGAACTAGATCTGGAGATCTAAAACATCAAGTCAGAAAGATGATGAGAGCATATGAAAAGTTAGCTAAAAGCTGGAGGACAATCAGTAGAAAACATTTTCAAGATTTGGTTTCAGAGAGATAAGCAGCTCTGTTGTTTGTCTTTCTGTTTTGTCTGTCTGACTGTCTTTCCCCCATCCAAGAGAAGCCTATAGTCTGATAGGACAATGGTGACTTTGCCTTTATGTAGTGAGGATGGGATGCTATCCTTTTATTACAAGAGGAATTGAATATAAAAGTAAGGATGTTTTGCTTCAGTTATATAGAGCATTGGTGAGACTATAGCTTGAATATTGTGTGCAGCTTTGGCCTTTAGGAAGGAAGTAAATGGAGACGGTTCTGAGGAGGTTTATAGGAATGATACTGAGATTGAATGTGCTTTCTTTTATGAGGAATGATTGGATAAGCTGGACTTATTTCCATTGGACTTCAGAAGACGTGATTGGATGGAAGTGGATAAGATCCTGAATGGTTTTGACAAGGAGCAGCTGGAAAGGATGTTTCCTCTTGTGGGTCAGTTCTGAACTAAGGGAACACTGTTTTAAAAATGTTTCAGAGATAGTAGGAACTACAGATGCTGGAGAATCTGAGATAACAAGGTGTAGAGCTGGATGAACACAGCAGGCCAAGCAGCATCAGAGGAGCAGAAAGGCTGATGTTTCGGGCCTAGACCTTCATCA
>NC_063353.1:46164158-46185873 GCF_021869965.1 Rhincodon typus | reverse complement strand
TGCAGTGCCACAACGATGCCACCCGAAGGTTGCAGGAACAGCAACTCTTATTCCGCTTGGGAACCCTGCAGCCCAATGGTATCAATGTGGATTTCACAAGTTTCAAAATCTCCCCTCCCCCTACCGCATCCCAAAACCAGTCCAGCTCGTCCCCGCCTCCCTAACCTGTTCTTCCTCCCACCTATCCCCTCCTCCCACCTCAAGCCCCACTCCCATCTCCTACCGACCAACCTCATCCCGCCCCCTTGACCTGTCCATCCTCCCTGGACTGACCTATCCCCTTCCTAACTCCCTACGTACACTCACCTTTCCTGGCTCCATCCCCGCCTCTTCGACCTGTTTGTTTCCTCTCCTCTATCCCTCTTCTATCCGCCTCCCACTCTCTCCCTATTTATTTCAAAACCCCCTCCCCCTTCTCTGATGAAGGGTCTAGGCCCGAAACGTCAGCCTCTCTGCTCCTATGATGCTGCTTGGCCTGCTGTGTTCATCCAGCCCTGCACCTTGTTGTCTTGCAATATATATAAGCCAATAAAGCCTCCATTATGTCTAATCTGTATAAATGGTTTAAATTGGCTATTTATCTATAGTCGAATTTTTGATATAGTGAAAATTGAAATAGTGAAGGTTTTGTGGCATGGTAGGTGAGCTGTTTACTTCTACCAACTGAAGATCCAGGTTTAAATTCCAGTCCAGGATTTATTTGCTGCAGAAGGGGCATTTATGTTGTGATTCAACAGGTTGCTAATTGTTCCAACTATTCCCCTAAGAAGTCTGTGAACACACAAAGCAAGCAATGTTATGGCAATTTAATGAACAAGGTGGATTACTTCATTTTTAAAAGATGTATTAAAAAGCAAGAGGTCTAGTGGGAGTAACACTTAAGTGTCAACCTCAATGAGAAACTTGTGATAGCTTAAATAAGAGCAAAAATACTGCAGATGCTGGAAACCTGAAACAGACACAGACACAGACACAGACACAGACACAGACACAGACACAGACACAGACCATGCTGGAGAAACTCAGCAGATCTGACAGCATCTGTGGAGAGTTAACATTTCAAGTCTGGTATGACTTCTTCAGAACTGACTTGAGACGTTAGCTGTTTCACTCTTCGCTTGTGGTAGCTGTTGTGCTTTCCTACAGTCAGTTTACCTTTTAAAAGATGAGCTCATGAAACCATGACCCCAATGAGAAACTTGTGACAGTGAGTTGGCAACTTGTTTACACCTTGCTCCATTTTGTTTCCACATGACTCAAATAGAGAGGAAACCAGGTGAGTTGTAACGCAGACTGTCAATTTGATACTAGACATGTTGGACCTTATTGTTGGATGTTAAAATTATGCCTCCCCTGCCTTCATTTTAGGAAAATCATAGAATAGATTGCCTATAGTGTGGAAACTGGCCATTCAGCCTATCAAGTCCACACCAAGCTTCCGAAAAGCATCTCAACCAGACCCACCCCCTACTCTGTCCCTGTAACCCTGAATTCCCCATGACTAATCCCCCTAGACTGCACATCCCTTTCTGCTCCTATGATGCTGCTTGGCCTGCTGTGTTCATCCAGCCCTGCACCTTGTTGTCCTGAACACTATGGGCAATTTAGCCTGGCCAATGCACCTACCCTGCACATCTTTGGACTGTGGGAGGAAACCCACGCAGACACAGGGAGAATGTGCAAACTCCACACAGGTGGAGTTATACCTGGGTCCCTGGTGCTGTGAGACAGCAGTACTAGCCAGTGTGCCACTCCCAAATATAAGACTGGCATCTTGATTTATTAATCTTTAAAAGTAAGGTTTTAACTTCCTGGATGAATATGTACTCCTGGAGGTTAGGAAGTCTGAAAGATTAAAATGCATTTCCAAACACACACCAACTTGCTCTATCACTGATCTAAGTTAATCCTCATGATATATTCTCCACCATTTCTCCTTCTCTCATGGATTAAGCAAATGCACATCTGGAATGCACATTTATTCTTCCATTGCACACGATAGGTACTGGACCAGAAAGCTTCCCAGGCCCAGTTGCCTGATGCTGGTAGTTCAAGAACCCAAAGCATTTGGTTCTACCTGTGCGGAGGAAGAGTGTGGTGACATGTGAATCAGTGGCTGGCTTCCCTTTAACAGTGAGGCGCTGAAGACCAATAACACATGTGTCATCACAAGGATGGCTCTCAGTGACCTTGAAGAAAATTATGCAGCTACGTGGAGCATTGTAGCAACACTATGTAAGATGTGTTAGCAAATAGGAGGCTGAGCAGAAAACTGTAGCATTGCTAAAGCAGATATAGGCATCTCTGATTTACAAACTTCTGATTTACAAAAACTTGCACTTATGAATGAGATCCCATACAGGCCTGTATCAATATTACTTTTAAAGATCTGACGTGAATGTTTCCTTGTAGAGTCATAGAGTCACACAGCATGGAAACAGACCCTTCGGTCCAACCAGTCTATGCTGACCATGTTCCCAAACTAAACTAGTCCCACCTGCCTGCATTTGGCCCATATCCCTCCAAACCTTTCCTTTTCATAAACTTATCCAAATGTCTTTTAAACATTGTAACTGTACCCACATCCATCGCTTCCTCTGGCAGTTTGTTCCACATGCTAACAATTCTTACTAACGGCTATTGTATATTGTCCTGATTCGTGTTCTGACTCGCATACAAATTAACTTACAAATGTTCTCAAGAGTGGAACCTGTTGATGACCTGGGCAGTATCTGTGTAAGAAAAGGACAAAGAACTGAGGGCTATTTCTAATGCTGGTGATTACATTGTCTCTAGTGGCAGCTGTCAATGTGTTAATGTGTGTGAAACTCATGTGAAACTGATGTTATTAAAATCATTCAAACACTGTGGTAATCTTGTGGACATTTGGGAATTATTTTAGCTGTGCAAGGAACAGTAGTGTGACCATATCTGAAATGTGTATGCAGTTTAGGACACCTTATTGATTTTGAATATAGATTTAAAAATTCACAAGAGACACTTCAGTTCTGTGGATAAATTGGAGAAACTGGGATTATTTACCATGGAGATTAAAAGGTTGAGGGGGTTTAGATAGAAATATTCAAAATCATGAGGATTTCAGGCAAAGTGGATCAGGATAAACAATTCTCAACAGTGGAAGGATCGAGAACAAGAGGGCAAAGATTTCAGGTAATTACCGAAGGAAACAATGAAGGCATTTGGAGAAACTGTTTCACACAGCGAGTGGTTAGGGTTGGAATTGGCTGGCGGTGAGTGTGGTGGAGGCATGTTCAGTTCAAAAAGGGAGTTACCATGTTATCTGAAAAGGGACAATGTTGAGGGTTACAGTGAGAAGGTGGAAAATGGCACTAGGTCAATTACCCATTTAGAGAGCCAGTGCAGACATGATGGGCTGAATGGCCTCCTTCTGCACTGTAACACTTCTGAGCGTGTGTGTCACAGGGCGTTCTGATAAACTTCACCTGATGAAGGGGCTACGCTCTGAAAGCTCATGATTTCAAATAAACCAGTTGGACTATAACCTGGTGCCGTGTGACTTCTGACTTCATTCTGATCGAAGCAGCAGGTAAGATCCCCACATAGTATGGAACTACTAAATGTTGTGGGAGCCTCCTCTGTGTGTGGGGATCCAGAGATGAAATGCTGTATTGATTTGTGCTACACAAATACCCTGATGGCACAAAGCATCACTGGGCATGGGTTTTATGAGAGTGGGAATCCTGCTCAGTGTGAAGTGAATTTTGCAGAATTCCCTGGAGAGTGGAGGGAGGAGGATTAAAGTGACAATTTGATGAATAGCTGCAGCTGTGAGTGGAGACAGACAGAGAGAGAGGGGTGTCAGCAGCTGTCGTATTTGGGAAGGGATTGGGGGAGTGAGAGAGGGGAAGTGAGCAATAGGAGTGGCTGGGATGACAGGGTGGAAGACTTCAAAAGTGAGCAGAAGACAGAGGGAGCTGTAAGGGATTGGAGTGGAGACAGAAGTGTGGGGACTGGTCCTTTGTTGGTGTGAGAGAAGCAGACATGTCAACTTGCATAGTCTGATCAAACAGATATGATTTACCACCATAGACTCAGGCCATTCAGCCCCTTGAGCCTGTTCCACCATTCAGTGAGATCATGGCTGATCTGTGACCTAACTCCACTCTTACCTCCTATTCCTTAAAACCTTTCTTACTTCTCAGAGATCCCTCAAATTCAGGTTTAAAATCAATAATTGATCGCTATCATTTGGAGGAGAGTTCCAAACTCCCATCATGTTTTGTCTGTCAAAGTGTTGCCTAATTTCTTTCCTGGTTTTTTTTTGGATTATGTTCTGGTCATAAACTCCCCAGATTCTCAGTCAAATTTAGCCTCACTGGCAACTTTGTATGATGCCTATGAAATCTTACCACTTTTCCTGCTGTTATCATTTACCTGAGGAATGGTGTTGGGACCCAATTGGTGTTTTGTGATCTGCAGTTTGAATACAGAGAGCTGCTCTGCAAGGTCCTGGCTTTGCCACTACCTTTTTTAAAGAGAGAAGTGAGAGAAAAGACTTCCATTAATGTAGCACCTTTCATAGCCACTGAACAAACTGCGGTGCTCTCCGTTCAATTGTCTCTCCCTTGTCTACTTTAAAAATTTAAGAAGTGATTCACAGGATGTTGGTGTCTCGAGCTGGCATTTATTGCCCATCCCTAATTGCCCAGAGGGCAGCTAAGAGTCAACCACAATGCTGTGGGTCTGAAGTCACACTTAGCCAGATCAGGTAAGATTGGCAGATTTCCTTCCCTAAAGGATATTAGTGAACCAGATGCGTTTTTCCAACAATCAGCAATAGTTTCAAATTCCACCATCTGCCTGGGTGGAATTCGAACCCACGTCCCTAGAAGGTTATCTGGGTGTCTGGATTAATAAATCTACTGAAATACCACTAAACCATTGCCTCTCTTCAGGTGATTCCATTGAACTTTTCATTTTGTGACCTACTTTTTTTTGGCTTAAACATTAGTCTCCTGCTTTGTGCCTGTTGTTTTGTTCTTGTTTGAGGGGAGAGGGTGGATTTATGAGGTAGTAGGTTCTCTGCCTCCCCCCTGCCCTTCCTAAAACATCAAGGGAAAACTTATGGTGTGTAGCAGTGGCTATCCTAAAGCTGCTTCCTGGTCAATCAGCTCTTAATAGACACGAAACTGGTAGGCCACTGAAGATCTGGGATTTGGGAGGCCACAGGGGACGGGTGGGAACACCTTGGGAGGGGACACTCCGATATGATTGTTGGGGGGGGTGCAGTTATGGAGGGCCACATCTATATCCCTGGGAGTCCCGTTGAGCCAGTGCTTGGAGTGGGGGTCCTTCTGCCACCAGTTAACTGCCCACATTAGGGGCAGCTGTCTCTATAATAAGCAAGCTGTTTATTACTGCTCCCACCACTGGTACCATTACGCTGGGGGCAAAGTGACGGGAGGGTAGGTGAGGGGCGGGGCAGATCTCCCACTGGATTTAACAATCCCTCATCTTTCAATCCTGTAAGTGGGTGGGGGGGAGAGGTGGGTGGGGGATGGGGGGGGGTATGCTGTTAAATCCAACCCATCAATGTGAGGCACTTAGAGATTGTGTCTTTACATAAGGAGTAGTGCAGAATTGCAACGTAACCCTAACCCGACTGCATGGGAGGAATGGTGTATTTGTGCAGTTCATTAAACATTTATTATTCAACATGCCCACTTTTATTATTTCAAGATATTACAAATGGAATTAATCCAGAACATGAGAACACAAGAAATTTGATTTGATTGATTTATTGTTGTCACATGTACCAAGATACAGTGAAAAGTGTTGTTTTGTGTGCTCTGCAAAGTGCATCAGGTTATCAGAACAGAGTGCAGAGTACAGTGTTACAGCCACAGGGAAGGTGCAGAGAGAGAGATCAACATTAACGGTTGAGAGGTTGATTCAAAAGTTACATAATAGCAGGGAAGAAACTGTTCTTGAATCTGTTAGTATGTTTATTCAAACTTTTACATCTTCTGCCTGACAGAGGGTGGAAAAGAGTATGGGAGAAGACCATTCAGCCCATTGAACCTGCTCTCCCCATCAATCTGATCATGGCTGATCTTTGGCTTCAACCCAACTTTCCTGTTACCCATCTCCCTCTTTCCCTGAGACGGCAAAAACCTGTCGATTTAAATCTGTTCAACTGCAGAGCAGTCACAATATTTTAGATCAAATCTCTCAATTGTTAACTCTTGATATACGATATGGCAGGGTTGGCATTATTGTACAGGAGATGCTGGCCACTCACTGCACGAGAAAGTAAGTCTTTCATCTACAGTATGTATTTCTCAGCATTTTAAAGACCTGAATGGTGTTTTTTTTCTCAGTCACCTTTTTCTCCAATAGCTTTGAGTACAAGATCAAGACTAATTCTTCAGTGTAGTACTGAGGGAGTGCTCCATTGTTAGAGATAACATCTTTCACAACAGAGATTAAACGAAACCCAAGGGTCTAGACCCGAAACATCAGCTTTCCTGCTCCTCTGATGCTGCTTGGCCTGGCTGTGTTCATCTACACCTTGTCATCTCAGATTCTCCAGCAGTTCCTACTATCTCTACTCATATCCTGTTTTGGATATAAAGCATTTAAATCTGAAAGAATATATACCTGCAGCTTAAGCTACACGCTGGTGTCTCACTCCACTTTCAGTGACATTTTATCTTCATATGTTATAGGTATTTATTCAAAGTTATTTATGATTTGCTAATTTTCTGGGGCCCTGCCAGTTTATTTTAAGTTGTCCATAGTTCCAGAAGCTAATACTGCCAGGAGTCCAAGTACTAACTTGTGAGGATAAATAATAACTTATTTTACTGAAATATAGGAAAGAAAGAATTGCTTTTATATAGAACTTGTTGCAACCATCAGAATTTAAAATGTCTTACAGCTAATGAACTACTTTTGACCCTTCTAACGCAAGGAATGCGGTAGGCAATTTGCATACAGCAAGGTTCCACAAAATGCAATGTGATCCCGACCAGATAATATATTTGTGACAGAAACAAAGTTGTTGGAAAAACTCAGCCGGTCTGGCAGCATCTGTGAAGGAAAAAACAGAGTTAATGTTTCGGGTCCGGTGACCCTTCCTCAGAACTGAATGTTTTTGTGATGTTGATTTAAGGGTTAAATGTTGGCTAGGACACCTTGAGAAACAACCCTGTTCTCTTTAACATAGCGCCTTAGAGACCTTTTACATCCACCAGGTGGATAACATCTCTGTTGCAGAAGATGACTCCCTCAGCACTGCACTGGAGAAACAGCCTTGATTCTTGTGCTCCAACCTATTGGAGAAAAGGTGATTAAGAAAGAACATGATTCAAGGCTTTAAAATGCTGAGAAATACATTCTGTAGATATACAAGAATCAAATTAAACCCCGCAATTCATAAGAAAAGTGGTGGAACAGTATCTGAGCACAGTTGGCATTCAATTAACTTCTTCAAAGACCTCAACAATAAAGAGTTATTTGGGAGCTATGAAGGTACAAACAGAGAGTAGGAAATTCTTATTTGGGTTGGAAGAATTGAGGTGAGAATGCTGCTCAGGTGATAAAAGCGGTACAGAGTGGATACATGGGGATGGATTTGATATTCAGTATTTTTTTCACTGATAACCATTACTGATCAATTCTATTGCTGAACATTGTCTCGGAGAGATTAAAGAATAAAGGTTGAGGTAATGATACTAGTGTCTGGAAATGCTGAGTTTAAGGATTTCCAAAGTCCTTCTCTGTTCCATGTTTTCTGCAGAATCAACAGATATTTATGACTAAAAAAGTTAAAAATTACATGATAGAATACTGAGCTACAATATTCTAAATGATTTACACATAGTTTATTTTATAATTAGTCTGTAGTTTACAACTTTAATGGAAAGTTGAACAGTACAATATTAAGTACAAAGTTTAATAATTTAACTTAAAATCAAATTAGAATTGCTTTCTGGTCACTTATTAAGTCTTAAGACCATAACACCATATGATATAGGAGTAGAAATTAGGCCATTTGGCCCATCCAGTCTGCTCTGCCATTCAATCATGGCTGATAAATTCCTCAACACTAATCCCCCGCTTTCTCCCCGTAACCCTTGATCCCCTTGATAATCAAGAACCTATCTATCTCAGTACTCAATGACCTGGCCTCCACAGCCTTCTGTGGCAGTGAATTCCACAGATTCACCATTCTCTGGCTGAAGAAGTTTCTCCTTATCTCCGTTCTAATAGGTCTTTTCTTTACTCTAAGGCTGTGCCCTCGGGTCCTAGACTCTCCTTCCAATGGAAACATCTTCCCGACATCCACCCTGTCCAGGCCATTCAGTATTCTGTAAGTTTCAATTAGATCCCCCCTCATCCTTCTAAACTCCAATGAGTATAGTCCCAGAGTCCTCAAACGTTCCTCATATGTTAAGCACTATTAAAAGTGTATCAGAAACCACTATTTTTGATTGTTCTGTTTAAATATCTTGTGAAAGACCTCTGTTCAATTCCTCTACATGATACTGGCTCCTACTTAGCTTCCCTCTTTTTACAATTGTTTGTCCACATCTGCTACATGTTTCTTGTTCTTCCACCTGGTTGTGGCATGGTGACTCAGTGGTTGGCACTGCTGACTCACAGCACCAGGGACCCAGGTTTGATTCCACCCCCTGGCAACTGTTTACATGGTTTGCATGTTCTCTTTGTGTCTGCGTGGGTTCTTCAGTTCCCTCCCACAGTCCAAAGAAGTGCAGGTTAGGGTGGATTAGCCATGGGAAATGCATGGATAGGGTAGAGGGGTGGTTCTGGGTGGGATGCTCATCAGAGGGTTGGTATGTATTGAATGAGCTGAATGGTCTGTTCCATACAGTATGGATTCTACGATTCATTTGACACTCTGGCTGATGGCCAGGACACTCTATTCTCTAGTTTGGCCTCTACTACAATTGCCACTCACCTGTTTCAATGTTTCTGTTACTGCTTGGTTATTTCACTTTCAATTGTCCAAAACTCTCAGAGATATTAGGTATTTCTGTCAAAGTGGAATTGGACAGTGTGTGTGAATGATGCTTTAGACCAAAAGCAAATAATAATTATTTTTGCAATTCCATCATTCTGTTTGTAAGGATTCCACTAGACCATGTTCTGAAAGTGTAGCACTACTGAAAAATATGTCAGGATCAGGAATGGTTTGACTGCAAGTGGCAGAGAGGTTTAAAAAAAACTCTATATATTTAACAAAAAGAGACATTTGTCACTCCCATAATGACTCTGGATGTGTTGATGCAGTGAGTAGTTTAGTCATGCAATGCAATCCCAAGTTGAATCCTCCATCTGTGCTGGGTTAGTTGATCACACAAGGCAGTGGTAAGGGCACAAAATTTGGTCCCTGGGTTAGGCAAAACAAATCCTGGAAATTCAGATTTCTAACCTGTGGCCATCAGTAAAAGCTCATGTAAGCGCATGTCAGGTCAAGATAGGATATGATTTAGCTGTCACACCCCACTGCTTAGTTGAGAAACCTAATGATCGCTCTTGTTCACATTGGTTCACTAACGCCCCTCAGGGAAAGAAACTACCATCCTTACCTGGTCTGGCCTACATGTGACTCCAGACCCACAGCAATGTGGTTGACTCTTAACTATCCTCTGGGCAATTAGGGATGGGGAATAAATGCTGCTTAGCCAGCGACGCCCTCATCCCGTGAATGAATTAAACAAAAAGAATAATGGCTAGTTCTGGTGAGTTAGTGGCTTGAAGATGCTGGAGAAACAAGGTGATTAAAATTACTGTAGGTGGTGTTTATTTCTTGAATAGTTAACAAGCTTGTATCAAAGTCTTTTCTGCTATTTTAACTATTGTTAACCTGTTTAAGGTAAATGGGTTTGGTCCTTCATGTAATAGTAGAAGAGTTTGGTACAAATGTAATAAGAGGCAATACAAGAATATTGCCAAAAATAAGCTTGATTCTTATATGCCAACAAGAAGGAGAAAATCTGAAGTGAAAAGGGAAAGGAAAATAGGAACAAAGTGGAGGCTGTTTGGCCCATCAGGCCTGATCCACCATTCAGTGAAATCATGTCTGATGTACCAACTAACTCCATATATCTGCAACCCATGGAGAGAAATCAAACTTGCTGTCTCTCCATGGATGCTGTCTGACCCACTGTGATCCCCAACATTTGTTGTTTTCAGTACAGATTCCAGCATCTGCAGTAATTTGCTCCTTCCATATATCTACATTTGCCCCATAGTCATCCTTTAGGACCTTTGATTAGCACAAATCTGTCATTGTTAGATTTGAAATACACGATCCAACTAGGATCAGCAGCAGAAGGTGATAACTGTTACATTTGTGGCTGACGTGTCACAGCTTCATGAATTACACATAAACTTTATGGACTGACAGACCACATCCATAAGACCCAGATTACATAAAGATAGGTAGGAAAGTGAGTTATGAAAGAATGTAAGGAAACTACAAAAGGACATCGATAGGTTAAGTGAGTGGGTGAAGGTCTGGCAAATGGAATACAATGTGGAAAAGTGTGAAGTTGTTCATTTTGGCAGAAAGAATGAAAAAAAGCATATTTCTCTAAATGGTGATAGGTTGCAGAGCTCTGAGATGCAGAGGGATCTGGGTGTCTTTGTGCATGAACCACAGGTGGTTAGTCTGCAGGTACAGCAAGTAATCAGGAAAGCTCATAGAATGTTATGGTTTATTGTGAATGGAATGCAAGAGTTAAGGAGGTTATGCTTCAGGTATACAGGGCATTGGTGAGACCACACCTGAAGTACTGTGTACAGGACTGGTCACCATACTTCCAGAAGGATGTTAATACATTCAGAGAAGGTTTACTAGACTAATACCTGAAATGAGCGGATGAGGAAAGGGTAGACAGGCTGGGCCTGTGTCCTCTGGAGTTTAGAACAGCCCGAGGTGACTTAATGTTTTAGCGAAGATCTGTAGCTCGGGTTGTGGCTGGAGATGTTGATTGGTTCGTCGAGCTGACTGGTTTTCATGCAAACATTTTGTCCCCCTTCTAGGTGACATCTTCAGCGCTGTCTAGCCTCCATTGAAGCACTGTTGTTCTGTCCCGATCTGAATTGATATGGTCTGGTCTGTCACGGTGGGTCATTCTGTTTCCGGTTTTGTACCGTAGTGGTATGTAGATGGGGTCTATTTCAACATGTTTGTTTATGGTATTGGTGGTTGAAAACCAGACCTCCAGGAATTCTCGTGGTGTCTTAGAATAAGGATAGCGCAAAAACCAACAGGCACGCTTTGCCAGTTACTCTCACAGATGAAAGGCCCCATACCTACAATGAGCAGGACAAATGTGATTTACAAATACCATGCAGCAACTGCAAGAAGCATTACATTGGACAGATGGGCAGGAAACTCGTCACCAGGGTAGACAAACACCAACTTGCAGCAAAAAGGCACAACCAACTCTCCCTCGTTTCTATTCACTCCAACATAGCAGAGCATCAGTTTAACTGGGACAACGTAACTGTACTAGGACAAGCAAAAGAAAGACAAGCACAAGAATTCCTGGAAGCCTGGTTTTCAACCGTTGGTACCATAAACAAACATGCTGAAATAGATCCCATGTACATACCAGTACGAAACAAAACCGGAAACAGAACTCCCCACCATGACAGACCGTACCATGTAAATTCAGAACGGAACAGAACAACAGCACTTCAATGGAGGCCACACAGCGCTGAAGATGTCACCTGGAAGGGGGACAAAACGTTTGCATGAAAACCAGTCAGCTCGGCGAACCAATCAACATCAGCCAGTTATGAATAGTTTATAACCTCATCACTTTCCTTAAGGAGAGGAATGGAAAACCAGGACATGTTATTAATCACTATTTTACTTAGGTCAATATGTGCTGAGTATTTCTTGCTTTTGCTGCACTGATGCCTTTTGAGAACTATTTGAGTTTATTCTTGTAAGATGTAACATGTAAGACCCGAAGGGGATTTGACTGGGTGGATACGGAGAGGATGTTTCTTCTTCTAGGAGAATCTAAAATTGGGGTCACTGTTTAAAAATAAGGGGGGGGGCGGTGTCCATTTAAAATGGTTGAGGAAGCATTTTCTTTCTCCAGGAGTTCCCTTCCTCAAAAGGCAGTGGATGCAGAATCTTTAAATATTTTGAAGGCAGAGGGAGAGAGATTCTTGAGTTCCAAGGGGATGAAAGATTATTGGGGATATGAAGGAATTATGGAAGTAAGGTTAAAGTTAGATTAGCCACTATCTTACTGAGTGGCAGTGCGGGCTCGATGAGGCAAGTGGCCTACTCTAGACCTTGTTTATACGATCATAGCCCGAGACGTAGGAATTGACGTTGGCCATTTAGCCCGTCAAATCTGCTCTGCCATTCAATGAGACTACAGCTGGTTTTATAATCTTCGACCCCACTTTCTTCATAACCCTTGATTCCCTTACTGGTTAAATATACCTTGAACATACTGAACAACTCAGTCTCAACAGCCCTCTGCGGTAAAGAATTCCACAGATTCACTACTTTCTGAGAGAAGAAATTCCTCCTCATTTCTGTCTTAAATATGTGACCCCTTATTTGAGGTTATGCCATCTGGTCCTAGACTCTCCCACAAAGGAGTAACAACCTCTCCACATCTACCCTGTCAAGCCCCCTAAGAATTATATATGTTTCAATAAGATCACCTCTCATTCTCCTAAACTCCAGCGCACTGATTATTTGTGAAGGTTGAGTTCCACCACGGTTATATAGTTCTTTAAGTGCCAAGAAAGACATTACAAATAAAGAAATAGCATTAAACTTGTGCTCCTTTTGCAGCTCATGTGTTCTACGGTGCAGAAGGCACTTTTTGAAGAGGAAGACCGGGTGAAGAAATTGATCAACAGAGTTGCCATGCTGGAAAACCGCAACAGGCAGCTGAAGGACAAGGTTAAGAGAGTGAAACGCACCCTGCGGCAGGTGAAGAAGAACAGCCGTCGCATGGAGCAACTGAACAAAAAACTGCTGGAGAAAACAGCAACCCCGCATTATGTCAAACCCGACTCCAACTCTGAAAGCATAACATTCAGGCAGAGCACAGGGCATTGAATTTGTTACACCTACTTTTGCTTGCCTTGTAAGTTACTCAGCGAGCTAACACAGGAGGTGCTGGGCACTTCGGATAGCTCAATCACTGTACACATGTCAGTGATCGTCACCAAAGACCACTAGGAGACCCTTCAGCCAGTTATGAATAGTTTATAACCTCATCACTTTCTTTAAGGAGAGGAATGGAAAACCAGGACATGTTATTGCGCACAGTATTAATCACTATTTTACTTAGGTCAATATGTGCTGAGTATTTCTTGCTTTTGCTGCACTGATGCCTTTTGAGAATTATTTGAGTTTATTCTTGTAATTGAGGAATAAATGACCCCATACTTAGCAGCACCATTGTTGGTATGTAAGGTGTAGACAATATCCATTTGTTTAATGCTTTTTTGAAATGGAAACACAGGATTCCTTTGTGTGGACAACAGTATGACAGTGATGCTGCAGAAAGCACGGCAATTCTTTAGTCCTCTGTAAACCTCTTGACACATTTACACGCAATATGAATTTTGAAGCCTATAATGGTGAAGTTATCTTGTACATTAGCAAGTGTAACTAAGTTTAGACAGTTTCACAACTATGGCCTTTATCTGATTTCTGATCTATTTGTAGGATGTTTTCTACATATTTCAATAAAAATATATACTTTGCTAATTATTTTGCTTCTGGTGGTGGATAATGATTTTGATTTCTTATTTTAAGCCAGCCGTACCAAGTCTGGAAAGTCTATAAAGAACAAACTTAGAAAATCTCTCAGCTTTTGGATAAGATTAATTATACCTTTGTGATTATTGTTATTCGATTTGTAATCTTGCACATCAATCTCCTTGACTAATGACAAAGTGTTTCAAAGATTACAGATTATTTCAACTCTCCTTTGACAACATAAGGGCTTGCCAGTATAACAGCGTGACGTTTTTCTTGGCTGGAACAAAAGTATTGAAAGTAAAATGGCTTCTACATGTTGTCAGAGAACAAAAATGATTAAACTGTTGAAACTGTTTGCTTTGACAGCTGCTCAACTTTGATGTTTGGTTGTGTGGTCTAATTGCTGGCCTGGTGTTCTACAATCCATGCACAAAATTCCTTAGCAAGCTTCAAAGGGTTCCTGTTGTGATTACTTCCTAATAATGGTTCACCCGAAGTGGAAGCCAAATTGAGGTTGAAAGATCTGTCAAGGTAATATTCGAATTTCCCCCACCTTCTCAATTCCAATTTCCATATGGCGAAGTTCAATAAAGTGGTGACTTTGAATTTTTTTTAATCAATGAGACATCATCTATTGTGAATTTTCTGCTAATGTAATACAAAGCACGTATTTTATAGAATACAAAATTGTTTCCTCCTTTTAGTGTTATAGACTGCTCTAACGTATCCATGATATAGAAGCATGTCACATAATGAGAAAGTTGCCTTTAAGGCAGTTAAGATTGGGCAATAAACGCCGGCCTACCTGAGCATGATCATATCCCCTTGCCCAGAAAAATTCCCAGAAAATAGCACGAACTGATTGAGTGATCATTTGACTTTAAACAAGATGTACCATTCAACTCTTCTGTTGTCATGGTTTCTTTCTAATCTTTGGTCAGTCTAGTTATATCAGATCGATCCAATATGATTCCTATTACTCTACGCTGTGATCGGATGATGACCATTGAGACTAATGCTGCCTGCACCTCCTGTGTAAGAATGTCATATTGTATGTTGAAACTTTATTAATACTTATTGTGCTTCTGAATTGTATCACACGTGTTTAGAATAAGGAGCAGCCCATTGGGTCCGTTGTACCTGCTCCACTAGTTAATCTGATCATTCCTAATTCTAGTCGTCAACTCCTCATTCTCTCCATTTTCCCCATATCACTTGATTTGACCAGCCATGATTGAATGGTGGAGCAGACTCAGAGGGCTGAATTGCCTTTTTTTTTCTACTCCTATACCTTCTAGGCTTCCCCATGTATCCAAAGATCTATTGATTTCCATCTTGAATATATTCCACAACTGAACATCTTTAGCTCTGTGGGCGTAATGAATTCCAAAGATTCATAATAGAGTAAGTTTTCCTCATCTCAGTCCTAAGTGGCTTAGCCCATATCCTGGGACTGACATTCAGTGTGAATCTAGACACACTGACCAGTGGAATCAGTCTCTCTACTCCCATTGCCAAATGCTTTTATAATGTTATAGGTTTCAATGAAATCTCTTGGGTAGACAAACAGGAGGCTGGAAGAACACAGCAAGCCAAGCAGCATCTGGAGGAAAGGAGCAGTCGATGTTTCGGGTATTACCCTTCTTCAGGAACATAGAACATAGAACATTACAGCGCAGTACAGGCCCTTCGGCCCTTGATGTTGCGCCGACCTGTGAAACCAATCTGAAGCCCATCTAACCTAAACTATTCCATTATCATCCATATGTTTATCCAATGACCATTTAAATGCCCTTAAAGTTGGCGAGTCTACTATTTTTGCAGGCAGGGCATTCCACGCCCTTACTATTCTCTGAGTAAAGAACCTACCTCTGACATCTGTCCTATATCTATCACCCCTCAATTTAAAGCTATTAAATAAAGGAAGAGTAATACCCGGACTGCTCCTTTCCTCAAAATGCTGCCTGGCCTGCTGTGTTCTTCCAGCCTCCTGTTTGTCAACGAGATCTCCTGTTCTACTGAACTTCAGAGAACATGGGACCATTCTACTCTAATGGGATGGAGGTTAAAATTTCCCTTTGTCGACATTATTTAGACCTACAATTTTATTTAAACAGAGAACATTGTCAGTTCACTTTAAAACTTTGCTGCCTATATACTAACTCACACCAAATGCCTGTCACTAACCTGCATTGGTTCCCCTTATGGCAATGCCTCAACTTGAACATTCTTCTCCTTATTTTTGAATCCCGCCATGACCTTGCATTCAGCTGCCAAGTTGCTGAATCTCTAGATCTGTCGCCCTAACTCACTCTCCACCTTTAACCTATCCACTTTGTTCAAACTTTTGGCCATCTCTATCTCAACTACAGACTTTGCTGGAGAAACTTAGCAAGGCTGACAGCATCTGTGTGGAGAGAAACACTGTTAGCAGTTTGAGTCTGGTAACCCTTTATTTAACTCCGTTTCTCTCCCCACAGATGCTGCCAGCCTTGCTAAGTTTCTCCACAAATTTCAGTTCTTGTTTCAGATCCTGCAGTTCTTTATCTTATTATCCAGGCAGTCCCTGGGCTGCGACTGGGTTTTGTTCTGGAGTCCGTCTGCAAGTAAACTTGTTCGCCAGTCGTAACATAGCGCAAGACAATAAAAAGGAGCTGTTTGTAAAATGTTCGTATGGAAAACAGGAAATGTTCGTCTGTTGGATCTTTAAAGTTACACCCCTGAATGAGATTGCATTTGTAAGTATGAATGTTTGTAAGTTGGATGTTTGTAAATCAGGGATCCACTGTATACCATTCTCCCTCTCATCTGGCTTAATATTCAGCTCAGTTTGATGCTGCTGCTGTGAAGTGCTTTGCTGGCACTTTAAGAGGCTGAACCTGCTGTATAAATGTTGGCCACTGTATTTTAGCCACAATTCACCGACAAGCCCTCACCTTCACAACAAGTGCGCTTCCTGTCATCCAAAGTCTCCAGTTAGTTCTCCTCAGCTGGTAGCATATGATGATCTCAGCCTGCTCACCTCGCATGGATACCAACCAGGCTAGTTCTTGGTTGGGTCATGTTTGAACAGTTTGCAAAGGGGAAGACCAGATTTCACTCTTTTTTATTTCCCCCAACAGACCCAGAGCTGGTTATGAGGACTGAACATCCCTGTAGAGAATTCTAAATACAAACTTACTTTGGCATTTAACTGGGCAGAATTGACTGAAATGGCAGTTCTACTTGTCCACATGGAAGTGAATATGAGTTTGGGACCAGAGGGCATAATCTCAGGACAAAAGGGTGCCAGTTTAGGACAGAGATGGGGAGGAATGTCTTCTCTGAGCATTGAGGGTCTTTGGAAATCCTTGCCACAGAGCGCTTTGCAGGCAGAGCCCTTGTGTATATTTAAGGCTGAGACAGGTTCTTGATCAGTCGGGGAATCGAGGGTTAATGGGAAAGGGCAGGGAGGTGGATGTGAGGAATGTCTTGAGGGCCATGGTCCTATTGAATGGCAGAGTAGGCTTGAGGGGCCAAATGACTTACTTCTGTTCCTATTTCTTATTGTTTTATTATGAGATATAATGTAGCAAATAACAAAGTGTTAAGTGCAACGAGAATTATTAATAACACTTGCCCACTGCTGTATGGTCGAAGAACAACATTGAAAACACATATTTGTATAGCATGTTCCACGTATTAATTTATCTCCAGATGTTTCACAGGAGCATTGTAAAACAAAACATGACACTGAGTCATGAAAGGAGATGATGTCACATGACCAAAAGCTTGGCCAAAGGTTCAGCTTTTAAGATGTGTCCTAAAGGTGGTAAGCAAAATAGTGAGAGGTGCCGAGGGTCATGGAGGGAATTTAGAACTAGGAGCTTCCTCAAATGATGATGTGTCATCAATGGTGAAGCAATTGGGGATGCTCAAAAGGCTAGAATTATTGGATTGTAGGTGTCTCCAGAGGGTCAGGGGGCTGGAGTAAATTGCATTCTTATGGAGAGATTTGAAGACAGAAATGAGCATTTTAAAACCTTGATTGACTGGGAACTAAATTAGGTCAGCAAGAGCAACAAAGAGCACACAGAACTGCTAATACCCACCAAATATACCAGACCCTGAGAATATGTGCTGTTGATCTGTTTTCGATGGGAATTTCATTGTGTGGGATTCATTTTGTGGGATGCGGGTGTCGCTGGCTGGGACAGCATTTATTGCTCTGTTCCTAGTGGCCCCTTGGGAAGGTGGGGGTGAACTGCATTCTTGAACTGCTGCAGTCCTCCTGCTGTGGGTTGACCCACGATGCCATTAGGGAGGGAATTCCAGAATTTTGACCCAGCAGTGATTTCTCCCAATGAATCCAGGTTAAGAGTTTACACACCATCAGCAAGGAAGCAGTTATCTGAGACCTACCTGAGATTTTTTTTTATAGCATACAGCATCCTTGATGTGGTCATTTCAAACATCAGCTACCATTTGCAAATATTCCAATCACTTTGAGCATGTTATGAGCTCAGTTCAGTGCCACAGTCTAATGGTGAGCCAGAACATGTTAAGCAACTTTTGAGGATGAGTTCTGACATCTGGCCAGCAAAGTTAGACTATAGGTCCACCCCTTACTCCAGACTGGCGGAGCATCTACAGAGATGTGATAGGCAGAAAGCTGATGAAAGCAGTTTTGGGTCTCTTATCAAAAGAAAGATATTCTGACATTGGAGGCAGCCCAGAGAAGGTTCAGAGGAAGGGTCACTGGACCCGAAACGTTAACTCTGTTTTCTCCTTCACAGATGCTGCCAGACCTGCTGAGCTTTTCCAGCAACTTTGTTTTTGTTCCAGAGAAGGTTCACTTGGCTGCTTCCAGATATGGAGGGATTTTGTGAGGAAAAGCTGAGTCGGTTGAGTGTGTACTCGGAATTTAGAAGAATGAGGGTGACCTTATTGAAACATACACAATTCTCAGGGGGAAGGGGAGAAGTTGTTTCCCCTGTAGGAGAAGGTCAAAAGTCACATAAAACCAGATTACAGTCCAACAGGTTTATTTGAAATCACAAGCTTTTGGAGCGTAGCCCCTTTGTCAGGCACAGTGAGAGAGAAGCACACACAGACACAGAATTTACGGGCAGACTGATCAAAAGATCATACAAATGGTGTGAGTGGAGTGTCAAATAACAAGTCCCGGAGGTGATCCAAAGTGTTAGACAGTGTGAGTAAAGTGTCAACAGCTGAATAACCAGCAAAGGGATGACCTATAATCCAATTAAATGAGGCAGAGAGATAATTACAAAAAATTAAAAATAAGTTGATGCTGACAACAAACTAAATGGCTGGAATAACATGATAGGTATAAGAGTCACATGTCGAGGGTCTAACCAAAGTAACAAGGAATCCAAAACAGTACCAACTAATTAAGGTAGTGGGATCATAATACTTTATCCAGGTGATGGTGACAAAACAGGGCAGTAAGGAAGGTTTTACAGATACAGAACAGTGGGGTGGGGTCACGTGTAGCGCGACATGAACCCAAGATCACGGTTGAGGCCGTTGTCATGGTTATGGAACTTGGCTATCAGCCTCCGCTCAGCGATTCAGCTTTGTTGTGTATCTTGAAGACCGCCTTGGAGGACGCTTACCCAAAGATTGGAGGCTGAATGCCCTTTACCGCTGAAGTGTTCCCCAACAGGGAGGGAACATTCCTGTATGGTGATTCCATTCATCCTTCATCGTAGCATCTGCATGGTTATGCCAATATACCAAGCCTCGGGGCATCCTTGCCTGCAGCGTATGAAATAGACAACTTTGGCCGAGTCACATGACTATCTGCCGTGTCCGTGGTGAGTGGTGTTCCCACGTGTGATGTCAGCGTCCATGTCCATGATCTGACGTGTCTTACAGAGGTTGCCATGACAGGGTTGTATTGTGTTGTGGTCGATGTTGCCCTGAAGGCTGGGTAGTTTGCTGTGAACGATGGTCTGTTTAAGGTTTGGTGGTTGTTTGAAGGTGAGAAGTGGAGGCATGGGGATGACTTTGGTGAGATGCTCATCATCATTGATGACATGTTGAAGGCTGTAAAGAAAATAGCGTAGTTTCTCCGCTCTGGGGAAGTACTGGATGATGAAGTGTACCCTATTGGTTATATCCCGTGTCTGTCTTCTGAGGAGGTTGTTGCGGTTTTTCACTGTGGCACGTCAGAACTGGCGATCGATGAGTTGAGCATCGTATCCCGTTCTTATAAGGGCGTCCTTCAATATCTTTAGCTGCCCGTCGCGTTCCTCCTCATCTGAGCAGGGCTTTTCCGTAGGGGATGGCTTCTTTAACATGTTCAGAGTGGAAGCTAGAGAAGTGCAGCATCATGAAGTTATCTGTGGGCTTGCGGTAGAGGTAGGTACTGAGGTGTCTGTCCTTGAAGGAGATGCATGAGTCCAAGATTGAGACTGATTCTGAAGAGTAGTCCATGGTAAGTCTGATGGTGGGATTAAACTTGTTGTTATCACTATGTAGTCGTTTCAGTGATTCCTCATCCACTTAGGTTAATTTCTACTCAAATTATTTATTAGGATGAACCGAATGGCTAACCTGGGAACAGCGGAGAACCATCAGCTCTTCAGGAAGACAGTCCGGCAGGAATATCTGCTACTAAGCAAATGACCTTCTTCCTCATCCAAAGCGAAAACATTGCAGCAGAATGGTGAAGCTTCCAGACCATTTGAACTTGTAAAAGTCAGTAGGCTGGGAAGATGGAATACTGGTGTCTGTAAATAGTTGAACAAATGTATGATATCATAATTTTGAGGGAAATGACACTTTGGAGAGATGTTGTAGATATTTTCAAGTCAACTTGCTGGTGTAGTTGGGACTTGAACCCAGGCCTTCTGGATGAGAGGCAGGGACACTACCACTGTGCCACAACAGCCTGAAGGCAGATGTTGTTTATGTGTCTAAAAAAGTTAATACTTCATGGAGTGCAGTAAGGACCATCCACTGTGTGGATATCCCGTCAGCTTGGTCTGAGTAAGAAAGGAGGTTGTTAGAGATAGACCTGGGGCTGGTGTGCTCTGAGCAGTCTCTGTGATAGTGCAGATCATACACATGTAATATGTAAATAGTTGTGGTAATTTAATGTTCTTCATATTGTTTACTCAACAAGCCTTTTCTAGTTAGATCTGAGAGGTGGATATCTTAATTCAGTTTGATCACTTTAGTTCTGAAGGAAGCCATATGTGCAACAGCCAAAGGTTGGTGTCCTTAGCAATGGTCCAGCAGTATTATCCAGAAAGTCTGCTAATGTCCTGGGGACTGGGGTTCAAATCCTGCCCTGGCAGATGGTGGAATTTGAATTCAGTAAAAATTTGAAATTCGGAGTCTAATGATGACCATAAAATGGTTGTTGGGAAAACTGAATCAGAGATAGTAGGAACTGCAGATGCTGGAGAATCCGAGACAACAAGGTGCAGGGCTGGATGAACACAGCAGGCCAAGCAGCATCATAGGAGCAGAGAGGCTGACGTTTCGGGCCTAGACCCTTCATCAGAAAAGGGGGAGGGGAAGGGGGTTTTGAAATAAATAGGGAGAGAGTGGGAGGCGGATAGAAGAGGGATAGAGGAGAGGATAGGTGGAGAGGAAACAAACAGGTCGAAGAGGCGGGGATGGGGCCAGGAAAGGTGAGTGTAGGTAGGGAGTTAGGAAGGGGATAGGTCAGTCCAGGGAGGATGGACAGGTCAAGGGGGCGGGATGAGGTTGGTCGGTAGGAGATGGAGGTGCGGCTTGGGGTGGGAGGAGGGGATAGGTGGGAGGAAGAACAGGTTAGGGAGGCAGGGACGAGTTGGACTGGTTTTGGGATGCGGTGGGGGGGAGGGGAGATTTTGAAACTTGTGAAATCCACATTGATACCATTGGGCTGCAGGGTTCCCAAGCGGAATATGAGTTGCTGTTCCTGCAACCTTCGGGTGGCATCGTTGTGGCACTGCA